>NW_027458034.1:0-178823 GCF_050624435.1 Tenrec ecaudatus | reverse complement strand
CTTGGACTATGTAGGTTACCAGCGGGCACTTGGACTATCTAGGTTAACGAACGTGCACTTGGACTATGTAGGTAACCTAGCAGGCACTTGGACTGTCTAGGTTAGCTAACGGGCAATTGGACTATCTAGGTTACCTAGCGGGCACTTGGACTATGTAGGTTCCCTAGCGGGCACTTGGACTATTTAGGTTACCTAGCAGGCACTTTGACTATCTAGGTTAACTAACGGGCACTTGGAATATGTAGGTTGCCTAGCGAGCACTTGGACTATGTACGTCCCCTAGCGGGCACTTGGACTATCTAGGTTAACTAGAGGGTCCTTGTACTATGTAGGTTAACTATCGGGCACTTGGATTATCTAGGTTAACTAGCGGGCACATGGATGATCTAGGTTAATTAGCGGGCACTTGGACTATCTAGGTTAACTAGCGGGCACTTGGACTATCTAGATTAACTAGCGGGCCCTTGGATTATCTAGGTTAACTAGCAGGCACTTGGACTATCTAGGTTAACTAGCGGGCACTTGGACTATGTAGTTTCCCTAGCGGGCATTTGGATTATTTAGGTTACCTAGTGGGCACTTGGACTATGTAGGTTACCTAGCGGGCACTTGGACTATGTAGGTTAACTAGAAGGCACTTGGAGTATCAAGGTTACCTAGCGGGCCCTTGGACTATGTAGGTTACCAGCGGGCACTTGGACTATCTAGGTTAACGAACGGGCACTTGGACTATGTAGGTTACCTAGCGGGCACTTGGACTATGTAGGATCCCTATCGGACATTTGGACTACTTAGGTTACCTAGCGGGCACTTGGCCTATCTAGGTTAACGAATGGGCACTTGGACTATGTAGGTTAACTAGGGGACACTTCGAATGTCTAGGTTAGCTAACGGGCAATTGGATTATCTAGGTTACCTAGCGGGCACTTGGACTATGTAGGTTAACTATCGGGCACATCGACTATCTAGGTTAGGTAACGGGCAATTGGACTATCTAGGTTACCTAGCGGGCATTTGGAATATTTAGGTTACCTAGCAGGCACTTTGACTATCTAGGTTAACTAACGGGCACTTGGACTATGTAGGTTGCCTAGCGAGCACTTGGACTATGTACGTTCCCTAGCGGGCACTTGGACTATCTAGGTTAACTAGAGGGTCCTTGGACTATGTAGGTTAACTATCGGGCACTTGGATTGTCTAGGTTAACTAGGGGGCACATGGACGATCTAGGTTAACTAGCGGGCACTTGGACTATCTAGGTTAACTAGCGGGCCTTTGGACTATGTAGATTAACTAACGGGCCCTTGGATTATCTAGGTTAACCAGCAGGCACTTGGACTATCTATGTTAACTAGCGGGCATTTGGACTATGTAGTTTCCCTAGTGGGCATTTGGATTATTTAGGTTACCTAGTGGGCACATGGACTATGTAGGTTACCTAGCGGGCACTTGGACTATGTAGGTTAACTAGAAGGCACTTGGACTATCAAGGTTACCTAGCGGGCCCTTGGACTATATAGGTTACCAGCGGGCACTTGGACTATCTAGGTTACCTAACGGGCACTTGGACAATGTAGGTTCCCTAGCGGGCACTTGGACTATGTAGGTTAACTAGCGGGCCCTTGGACTATCTAGGTTAACTAGCGGGCACTTGAACTATCTAGGTTAACTAGCGGGCACTTGGACTATGTAGTTTCCCTAGCGGGCATTTGGATTATTTAGGTTACCTAGTGGGCACTTGGACTATGTAGGTTACCTAGCGGGCACTTGGACTATGTAGGTTAACTAGAAGGCACTTGGACTATCAAGGTTAAATAGCGGGCCCTTGGACTATGTAGGTTACCAGCGGGCACTTGGACTATCTAGGTTAACAAACGTGCACTTGGACTATGTAGGTAACCTAGCGGGCACTTGGACTGTCTAGGTTACCTAGCAGGCACCTGGCCTATCTACGTTAACGAACGGGCACTTGGACTATGTAGGTTAACTAGCGGGCACTTGGACGATCTAGGTTAACTAGAGGGCACTTGGACTATATAGGTTAACTAGCGTGCACTTGGACTATCTAGGTTAACTAGCGGGCACTAGGATGATAAATGTTAACTAGCGGGCACTTGGACTATCTAGGTTAGCTAACGTGCACTTGGACTAAGTACGTCCCCTAGTGGGCACTTGGACACTCTAGGTTAACTAACGGGCACTAGGACTATCTAGGTTAACAAGCGGGCACTTGGACTATGTAAGTCAACTAGCGGGCCCTTGGACTATCTAGGTTAGCTAACTGGCACTTGGACTATGTAGGTTAACTAGCAGACACTTGCACGTTCGAGGTTAACTAGCGGGCTCTTGCACTATGTAGGTTAACTAGTGGGCCCTTTGTCTATATTGGTTAACTAGCGGGCACATGGAAGATGTAGGTTAACTAGCGAGCACTTGGACTATGTAGGTTCCCTAGCGGGCATTTGGATTATTTAGGTTACCTAGTGGGCACTAGGACTATGAAGGTTACCTAGCGGGCACTTGGGCTATGTAGGTTAACTAGAAGGCACTTGAACTATTTAGGTTACGTAGCGGGCCCTTGGACTATGTAGGTTACCAGCGGGCACTTGGACTATCTAGGTTAACGAACGTGCACTTGGACTATGTAGGTAACCTAGCAGGCACTTGGACTGTCTTGGTTAGCTAACGGGCAATTGGACTATCTAGGTTACCTAGCGGGCACTTGGACTATGTAGGTTCCCTAGCGGGCACTTGGACTATTTAGGTTACCTAGCAGGCACTTTGACTATCTAGGTTAACTAACGGGCACTTGGAATATGTAGGTTGCCTAGCGAGCACTTGGACTATGTACGTCCCCTAGCGGGCACTTGGACTATCTAGGTTAACTAGAGGGTCCTTGTACTATGTAGGTTAACTATCGGGCACTTGGATTATCTAGGTTAACTAGCGGGCACATGGATGATCTAGGTTAATTAGCGGGCACTTGGACTATCTAGGTTAACTAGCGGGCACTTGGACTATCTAGATTAACTAGCGGGCCCTTGGATTATCTAGGTTAACTAGCAGGCACTTGGACTATCTAGGTTAACTAGCGGGCACTTGGACTATGTAGTTTCCCTAGCGGGCATTTGGATTATTTAGGTTACCTAGTGGGCACTTGGACTATGTAGGTTACCTAGCGGGCACTTGGACTATGTAGGTTAACTAGAAGGCACTTGGAGTATCAAGGTTACCTAGCGGGCCCTTGGACTATGTAGGTTACCAGCGGGCACTTGGACTATCTAGGTTAACGAACGGGCACTTGGACTATGTAGGTTACCTAGCGGGCACTTGGACTATGTAGGATCCCTATCAGACATTTGGACTACTTAGGTTACCTAGCGGGCACTTGGCCTATCTAGGTTAACGAATGGGCACTTGGACTATGTAGGTTAACTAGGGGACACTTCGACTGTCTAGGTTAGCTAACGGGCAATTGGATTATCTAGGTTACCTAGCGGGCACTTGGACTATGTAGGTTAACTATCGGGCACATCGACTATCTAGGTTAGGTAACGGGCAATTGGACTATCTAGGTTACCTAGCGGGCACTTGGACTATGTAGGTTCCCTAGCGGGCACTTGGACTATTTAGGTTACCTAGCAGGCACTTTGACTATCTAGGTTAATGAACGTGCACGTGGACTATGTAGGTAACCTAGCGGGCACTTGGACTGTCTAGGTTACCTAGCAGGCACTTGGCCTATCTACGTTAACGAACGGGCACTTGGACTATGTAGGTTAACTAGCGGACACTTCGACTATCTAGGTTAGCTAACGGGCAATTGGACTATCTAGGTTACCTAGCGGGCACTTGGACTATGTAGGTTGCCTAGCGAGCACTTGGACTATGTAGGTTCCCTAGCGAGCACTTGGACTATGTAGGTTCCCTATCGGGTACTTGGACTGTCTACGTTAACTAGGGGGCAATTGGACAGTCTAGGTTACCTAGTGGGCACTTGGACTATGTAGTTTACCTAGGAGGCACTTGGACTATGTTGGTTAACTTGCGGGCACTTGGACTATCTAGGTTACCTAACGCGCACTTGGACTATGTACGTTCCCTAGCGGGCACTTGGGCTATCTACGTTACCTAGTGGGCACTTGGACTATGTATGTTCCCAGCGGGCACTTGGACTATGTAGGTTACCTAGCGGGCACTTGGACTATGTAGGTTAACTAGCGGGCACTTGGACTATGTATGTCCCCTAGTGGGCACTTGGACTATCTAGGTTAACTAACGGGAACTAGAACTATCTAGGTTACCTAGCAGGCACTTAGATTATGAAGGATCCCTAGCAGGCACTTGGACTATCTAGTTTACCTAGCAGGCACGTGGACTATGTAGGTTAACTAGCGGGCCCATGGATTATGTAGGTTTACTAGCAGGCACTTGGACTATCTAGGTTAACTAGCAGGCACTTGGACTATGTAGTTTCCCTAGCGGGCATTTGGACTACTTAGGTTATCATCGGGAACTTGGACTATGTAGGGTACCTAGCGGGCACTTGGACTATGTACGTCCCCTAGTGGGCACTTGGACTATCTAGGTTAACTAACGGGCACTTGGACTATGTAGGTTGCCTAGCAGGCACTTGGACTATGTAGGTTCCCTAGCGGGCACTTGGATTATGTAGGGTCCCTATCGGGCACTTGGACTATGTAGGTTAACTAGCGGGCCCTTGGACTGTCTAGGTAACCTAGGGGGCACTTGGACTATCTAGGTTAACGAACGGGCACTTGGACTATGTAGGCAACCTAGCGGGCACTTGACTGTCTAGGTTACCTAGCGGGCACTTTGACTATCTAGGTTAATGAACGGGCACTTGGACTATGTAGGTTACCTAGCGAGCACTTGGACTATGTAGGATCCCTATTGGACATTTGGACTACTTAGGTTAACTAACGGGCACTTGGACTATCTAGGTTAACTAGCGGGCACTTGGACTATCTAGGTCAACTAGCGGGCCCCTGTACTATGTAGGTTAAGTAGCGGGCACTTGGACTATATAGGTTAACCAGCGGACCTTGGACTATGTAAGTTAACTAGCGGGCACTTGGACTATCTAGGTTTCCTAGCCGGCACTAGGACTATGTACATACCCTAGCGCGCACTTGGACTATCTGGGTTACCTAGCGGGCACTTGGACTATGTACGTCCCCTAGTGGGCACTTGGACTATCTAGGTTAACTAACGGGCACTTGGACTATGTAGTTTCCCTAGCGGGCATTTGGATTATTTAGGTTACCTAGTGGGCACTAGGACTATGAAGGTTACCTAGCGGGCACTTGGGCTATGTAGGTTAACTAGAAGGCACTTGAAATATTTAGGTTACGTAGCGGGCCCTTGGACTATGTAGGTTACCAGCGGGCACTTGGACTATCTAGGTTAACGAACGTGCACTTGGACTATGTACGTAACCTAGCAGGCACTTGGACTGTCTAGGTTACCTAGCGGGCACTTGGCCTATCTAGGTTAACGAACGGGCTCTTGGACTATGTAGGTTGCTTAGCGGGCACTTGGACTGTCTAGGTTACATAGCGGGCACTTGGACTTCTAGGTTAACGAACGGGCACTTGGACTATGTAGGTTGCTTAGCGGGCACTTGGACTATCTAGGTTAGGTAACGGGCACTTTGAGTATCTAGGTTACCTAGCGTAAACTTGAACAATATAAGTTACCGAGCCGGCACTTGGAGTATCTAGGTTACTTAACGGGCACTTTGACTCTCTAGGTTACATAGCGGGCACTTGAACTATGTAGGTTAACTAGTGAGCACTTGGACTCTAGGTTACCTAGCGGGCACTTGGACTATCTAGGTTACCTAACGGGCACTTTGACTATCTAGGTTACATAGCGGGCACTTGGACTATGTAGGTTAACTAGCGAGCACTTGGACTCTAGGTTACCTAGCGGGCACTTGGACTATCTAGGTTACCTAGCGGGCACGTGGACTATGTAGGTTACCTAACGGGAACTTGGACTATGTAGGTAAACTAGCGGATACTTGGACGATATAGGTTAACTAGCGAGTACTTGGACTATGTAGGTTAACTAGCGGGCACTTGGACTATCTAGGTTAACTAGCTGACCTTGGACTATGTAGGTTAACTAGCGGGCACTTGGACTATCTATGTTAACTAGCTAACATTTGACTATGTAGGTTAACTATCGGGCACTTGGACTATCTAGGTTAACTAGATGACCTTGGACTATGTAAGTTAACTAGCGGGCACTTGGACTATCTAGGTTAACTAGCGGGCACTTGCACAATGCAGGTTCCCTATCGGGCACTTTGACTATGGAGGTTCCCTAGCGGTCATTTGGACTATATAGGTTACCTACGGGCACTTGGACTGTCTAGGTTACCTAGCAGGCACTTGGCCTATCTACGTTAACGAACGGGCACTTGGACTATGTAGGTTAACTAGCGGACACTTCGACTATCTAGGTTAGCTAACGGGCAATTGGACTATCTAGGTTACCTAGCGGGCACTTGGACTATGTAGGTTCCCTAGCGGGCACTTGGACTATTTAGGTTACCTAGAAGGCACTTTGACTATCTAGGTTAATGAACGTGCACGTGGACTATGTAGGTAACCTAGCGGGCACTTGGACTGTCTAGGTTACCTAGCAGGCACTTGGCCTATCTACGTTAACGAACGGGCACTTGGACTATGTAGGTTAACTAGCGGACACTTCGACTATCTAGGTTAGCTAACGGGCAATTGGACTATCTAGGTTACCTAGCGGGCACTTGGACTATGTAGGTTGCCTAGCGAGCACTTGGACTATGTAGGTTCCCTAGCGAGCACTTGGACTATGTAGGTTCCCTATCGGGTACTTGGACTGTCTAGGTTAACTAGGGGGCAATTGGACAGTCTAGGTTACCTAGTGGGCACTTGGACTATGTAGTTTACCTAGGAGGCACTTGGACTATGTTGGTTAACTTGCGGGCACTTGGACTATCTAGGTTACCTAACGCGCACTTGGACTATGTACGTTCCCTAGCGGGCACTTGGGCTATCTACGTTACCTAGTGGGCACTTGTACTATGTATGTTCCCAGCGGGCACTTGGACTATGTAGGTTACCTAGCGGGCACTTGGACTATGTAGGTTAACTAGCGGGCACTTGGACTATGTATGTCCCCTAGTGGGCACTTGGACTATCTAGGTTAACTAACGGGAACTAGGACTATCTAGGTTACCTAGCGGGCACTTGAACTATCTAGGTTACCTAGCAGGCACTTAGATTATGAAGGATCCCTAGCAGGCACTTGGACTATCTAGTTTACCTAGCAGGCACGTGGACTATCTAGGTTACCTAGCGGGCACGTGGACTATGTAGGTTACCTAACGGGAACTTGGACTATGTAGTTAAACTAGCGGATACTTGGACGATATAGGTTAACTAGCGAGTACTTGGACTATGTAGGTTAACTAGCGGGCACTTGGACTATCTAGGTTAACTAGCTGACCTTGGACTATGTAGGTTAACTAGCGGGCACTTGGACTATCTAGGTTAACTAGCTAACATTGGACTATGTAGGTTAACTATCGGGCACTTGGACTATCTAGGTTAACTAGATGACCTTGGACTATGTAAGTTAACTAGCGGGCACTTGGACTATCTAGGTTAACTAGCGGGCACTTGCACAATGCAGGTTCCCTATCGGGCACTTTGACTATGGAGGTTCCCTAGCGGTCATTTGGACTATATAGGTTACCTATGGGCACTTGGACTAACTAGGTTCCCTAACGGGCACTTGGACTATGTAGGTTCCTCTGCGGGCACTTGGACTATATAGGTCCCCTATCAGGCACTTGGACTATGTAGGTTAACTAGCGGGCACTTGGATGATCAAGGTTAACTAGAGGGCACTTGGACTATCTAGGTTAACTAGCAGGCACTTGGACTATCTAGGTTGATTAACGGGCACTTGTACAATGCAGGTTCCCTAGCGGGCAATTTGACTATGTAGGTTCCCTAGCCGGCACTTGGACTATATAGGTTCCCTAAGGGCACTTTGACTATGTAGGTTAAATAGCGGGCACATGGAATATCTAGGTTCCCTATCGGGTTCTTGGACTATGTAGGTTCCTCAGTGGGCACTTGGACTATGTAGGTTCCCTATCGGGCATTGGACTTTGTAGGTTAACTAGCAGGACCTTGGACTATCTAGGTTACCTAGCGGGCACTTGGACTATGTAGGTTAACTAGCGGACACTTGGACAATGAAGGTTAGCTAGCGGGCACTTGAACTATGTACATACCCTAGTGGGCACTTGGACTATCTAGGTTACCTAGCGGGTACTTGGACTATGTACGTCCCCTAGCGGGCACTTGGACTATCTAGGTTAACTAGAGGGCCCTTGGACTATGTAGATTAACGAGCGGGCACTTGGACTATCTAGATTAACTAACGGGCACTTGGACTAAGTAGGTTCCCTAGGGGGCACTTGGATTATGTAGGTTCCCTATAGGGCACTTGGACTATGTAGGTTAACTAGAGGGCATTTGGACTATGTAGGTTACCTAGCTGGCACTTGGACTTCTAGGTTAACGAATGAGCACTTGGACTATGTATGTTGCATAGCGGGCAATTGGATTATCTAGGTTAGGTAACGGGCACTTGGACTATCTAGGTTACCTAGCGGGCACTTGGACTATCTAGGTTACCTAACGGGCACTTGGACTATCTTGTTTTCTTAGCGGGCACTTGGACAATATAGGTTACCTATCGGGAACTTGGACTATGTAGGTTACCTAGCGGGCACTTGGACTATCTAGGTTACCTAACAGGCACTTGGACTATCTTGGTTTCTTAGCGGGCACTTGGACTATATAGGTTACCTAGCGGGCCATTGGACTATGTAGGTTACCAGGCGGGCACTTGGACTATATAGGTTAACGAAAGGGCACTTGGACTATGTAGGTTACCTAGCGGGCACTTGGATTATCTAGGTTAGCTAACAGGAACTTAGAATATCTAGGTTACCTTGCGGGCACTTGTTCTATCTAGGTTACCTAACGGGAACTTGGACTATGTAGGTTAACTAGCGTACACTTGGATGATCTAGGTTAACTGCGGGCACGTGGAATATCTAGGTTAACTAGCGGGCCCTTGGACTATGTAGGTTAACTGGTGGGCACTTGGACTATCTAGGTTAACTAGCAGGTTCTTGGACTATGTAGGTTAACTAGCGGGCACTGGACTATCTAGGTTAACTAGCTGACCTTGGAATATGTAGGTTAACTATCGGGCACTTCGACTATCTAGGTTAACTAGCGGGCACTTGCACAATGCATGTTCCCTAGCGGGCACTTTGACTATGCAGGTTCCCTACGGGCATTTGGACTATCTAGGTTCCCTAACGGGCACTTGGATTATGTAGGTTCCTCTGCGGGCACTTGGAATATGTAGGTTCCCTATCAGGCACTTGGACTATGTAGGTTAACTAGCGGGCACTTGTATGATCAAGGTTAACTAGCGGGCACTTGGACTATCTAGGTTAATTAGCGGGCACTTGTACAATGCAGGTTCCCTAGCGGGCAATTTGACTATGTAGGTTCCCTAGTGGGCACTTAGACTATATAGGTTCCCTACGGGCACTTGGACTATCTAGGTTCCCTAATGGGCACTTAGAATATGTAGGTTCCCTATCGGTCACTTGGACTATATAGGTTCCTCAGCGGGAACTTGGACTTTGTAGGTTCCCTATCGGGCATTGGACTATGTAGGTTAACTAGCAGGACCTTGGACTATCTAGGTTACCTAGTGGGCACTTGGACTATTTAAGTTACCTAGCAGGCACGTTGACTATCTAGGTTAACTAACGGGCACTTGGACTATGTAGGTTGCCAAGCAAGCACTTGTACAATGTACGTCCCCTAGCGGGCACTTGGACTATCTAGGTTAACTAGCGGGCACGTGGACTATGTAGGTTACCTAACGGGAACTTGGACTATGTAGGTAAACTAGCGGATACTTGGACGATATAGGTTAACTAGCGAGTACTTGGACTATGTAGGTTAACTAGCGGGCACTTGGACTATCTAGGTTAACTAGCTGACCTTGGACTATGTAGGTTAACTAGCGGGCACTTGGACTATCTAGGTTAACTAGCTAACATTGGATTATGTAGGTTAACTAGCGGGCACTTGGACTATCTAGGTTAACTAGATGACCTTGGACTATGTAAGTTAACTAGCGGGCACTTGGACTATCTAGGTTAACTAGCGGGCACTTGCACAATGCAGGTTCCCTATCGGTCACTTTGACTATGGAGGTTCCCTAGCGGTCATTTGGACTATATAGGTTACCTACGGGCACTTGGACTAACTAGGTTCCCTAACGGGCACTTGGACTATGTAGGTTCCTCTGCGGGCACTTGGACTATATAGGTCCCCTATCAGGCACTTGGACTATGTAGGTTAACTAGCGGGCACTTGGATGATCAAGGTTAACTAGAGGGCACTTGGACTATCTAGGTTAACTAGCTGGCACTGGGACTATCTAGGTTGATTAACGGGCACTTGTACAATGCAGGTTCCCTAGCGGGCAATTTGACTATGTAGGTTCCCTAGCCGGCACTTGGACTATATAGGTTCCCTAAGGGCACTTTGACTATGTAGGTTAAATAGCGGGCACATGGAATATCTAGGTTCCCTATCGGGTTCTTGGACTATGTAGGTTCCTCAGTGGGCACTTGGACTATGTAGGTTCCCTATCGGGCATTGGACTTTGTAGGTTAACTAGCAGGACCTTGGACTATCTAGGTTACCTAGCGGGCACTTGGACTATGTAGGTTAACTAGCGGACACTTGGACAATGAAGGTTAGCTAGCGGGCACTTGAACTATGTACATACCCTAGTGGGCACTTGGACTATCTAGGTTACCTAGCGGGTACTTGGACTATGTACGTCCCCTAGCGGGCACTTGGACTATCTAGGTTAACTAGAGGGCCCTTGGACTATGTAGATTAACGAGCGGGCACTTGGACTATCTAGATTAACTAACGGGCACTTGGACTATGTAGGTTCCCTAGGGGGCACTTGGATTATGTAGGTTCCCTATAGGGCACTTGGACTATGTAGGTTAACTAGAGGGCATTTGGACTATGTAGGTTACCTAGCTGGCACTTGGACTTCTAGGTTAACGAATGAGCACTTGGACTATGTATGTTGCATAGCGGGCAATTGGATTATCTAGGTTAGGTAACGGGCACTTGGACTATCTAGGTTACCTAGCGGGCACTTGGACTATCTAGGTTACCTAACGGGCACTTGGACTATCTTGATTTCTTAGCGGGCACTTGGACAATATAGGTTACCTATCGGGAACTTGGACTATGTAGGTTACCTAGCGGGCACTTGGACTATCTAGGTTACCTAACAGGCACTTGGACTATCTTGGTTTCTTAGCGGGCACTTGGACTATATAGGTTACCTAGCGGGCCATTGGACTATGTAGGTTACCTAGCGGGCACTTGGACTATCTAGGTTAACGAAAGGGCACTTGGACTATGTAGGTTACCTAGCGGGCACTTGGATTATCTAGGTTAGCTAACAGGAACTTAGAATATCTAGGTTACCTTGCGGGCACTTGTACTATCTAGGTTACCTAACGGGAACTTGGACTATGTAGGTTAACTAGCGTACACTTGGATGATCTAGGTTAACTGCGGGCACTTGGAATATCTAGGTTAACTAGCGGGCCCTTGGACTATGTAGGTTAACTGGTGGGCACTTGGACTATCTAGGTTAACTAGCAGGTTCTTGGACTATGTAGGTTAACTAGCGGGCACTGGACTATCTAGGTTAACTAGCTGACCTTGGATTATGTAGGTTAACTATCGGGCACTTCGACTATCTAGGTTAACTAGCGGGCACTTGCACAATGCATGTTCCCTAGCGGGCACTTTGACTATGCAGGTTCCCTACGGGCATTTGGACTATCTAGGTTCCCTAACGGGCACTTGGATTATGTAGGTTCCTCTGCGGGCACTTGGAATATGTAGGTTCCCTATCAGGCACTTGGACTATGTAGGTTAACTAGCGGGCACTTGTATGATCAAGGTTAACTAGCGGGCACCTGGACTATCAAGGTTAATTAGCAGGCACTTGTACAATGCAGGTTCCCTAGCGGGCAATTTGACTATGTAGGTTCCCTAGTGGGCACTTAGACTATATAGGTTCCCTACGGGCACTTGGACTATCTAGGTTCCCTAACGGGCACTTAGAATATGTAGGTTCCCTATCGGTCACTTGGACTATATAGGTTCCTCAGCGGGCACTTGGACTTTGTAGGTTCCCTATCGGGCATTGGACTATGTAGGTTAACTAGCAGGACCTTGGACTATCTAGGTTACCTAGTGGGCACTTGGACTATTTAAGTTACCTAGCAGGCACGTTGACTATCTAGGTTAACTAACGGGCACTTGGACTATGTAGGTTGCCAAGCAAGCACTTGTACAATATACGTCCCCTAGCGGGCACTTGGACTATCTAGGTTAACTATAGGGTCCTTGGACTATGTAGGTTAACTATCGGGCACTTGGATTATCTAGGTTAACTAGCGGGCACTTGGACGATCTAGGTTAACTAGCGGGCACTTGGACTATCTAGGTTAACTAGCGGGCACTTGGACTATCTAGGTTAACTAGCGGGCACTTGGACTATCTAGGTTAACTAGCGGGCACTTGGACTATGTAGTTTCCCTAGCGGGCATTTGGATTATTTAGGTTACCTTGTGGGCACTTGGACAATGTAGGTTACCTAGCGGGCACTTGGACTATGTAGGTTAACTAGAAGGCACTTGGACTATCAAGGTTACCTAGCGGGCCCTTGGACTATGTAGGTTACCAGCGGTCACTTGGACTATCTAGGTTAACGAACGGGCACTTGGACTATGTAGGTTAACTAGCGGACACTTCGACTATCTAGGTTAGCTAACGGGCAATTGGACTATCTAGGTTACCTAGCGGGCACTTGGACTATGTAGGTTCCCTAGCGGGCACTTGGACTATTTAGGTTACCTAGCAGGCACTTTGACTATCTAGGTTAACTAACGGGCAATTGGACTATGTAGGTTGCCTAGTGAGCACTTGGACTATGTAGGTTTCCAGCGGGCACTTGGACTATGTAGGTTCCCTTTCGGGTACTTGGACTGTCTAGGTTAACTAGCGGGCAATTGGACTGTCTAGGTTACCTAGTGGGCACTTGGACTATGTAGTTTACCTAGCAGGCACTTGGACTATGTAGGTTACCTAGAGGGCACTTGGACTATCTAGGTTACCTAGCGGGCACTTGGACTATGTAGGTAACATAATGGTCACTTGGACTGTCTAGGTTAACTAGCGGGCACTTGGACTATGTAGTATCCCTATCGGACATTTGTACTACTTAGGTTAACTAGCGGGCACTTTGACTATCTAGGTCAACTAACGGGCCCTTGTACTATGTAGGTTAATTAGCGAGCACTTGGAGTATCTAGGTTAACTAACGGACCTTGGACTATGTAGGTTAACTAGCGGGCACTTGGACTATGTATGTCCCCTAGTGGGCACTTGGACTATCTAGGTTACCTAACGGGAACTAGGACTATCTAGGTTACCTAGCGGGCACTTGGACTATCTAGGTTACTAGGTTACCTAGCAGGCACTTGGATTATGAAGGATCCCTAGCGGGCACTTGGACAGTCTAGGTTAACTAGCGGGCACTTGGACGATCTAGGTTAACTAGCGGGCACTTGGACTATCAAAGTTAACAAGTGAGCCCTTGGACTATGTAGGTTAACTAGCGGGCCCTTGGACTATCTAGGTTACCTAGCGCGCACTTGGACTATATATGTTACCTAGTGGGCACTTGGACTATCTAAGTTAACGAACGGGCACTTGGAATATGCAGGTAACCTAGCGGGCACTTGGACTGTCTAGGTTACATAGCGGGCACTTGGACTTCTAGGTTAACGAACGGGCACTTGGACTATGTAGGTTGCTTAGCGGGCACTTGGACTATCTAGGTTAGGTAACGGGCACTTTGAGTATCTAGGTTACCTAGCATTAACTTGGACAATATAAGTTACCGAGCCGGCACTTGGAGTATCTAGGTTACTTAACGGGCACTTTGACTATCTAGGTTACATAGCGGGCACTTGGACTATGTAGGTTAACTAGTGAGCACTTGGACTCTAGGTTACCTAGCGGGCTCTTGGACTATCTAGGTTACCTCACGGGCACTTTGACTATCTAGGTTACATAGCGGGCACTTGGACTATGTAGGTTAACTAGCGAGCACTTGGACTCTAGGTTACCTAGCGGGCACTTGGACTATCTAGGTTACCTAGCGGGCCCTTGGACTATGTAGATTTCCTAGCGGGCACTTGGACTATCTAGGTTAACGAACGGGCACTTGGAATATGTAGGTAACCTAGAGGGCACTTGGACAGTCTAGGTTACCTAGCGGGCACTTGGACTATCTAGGTTAACGAACGGGCACTTGGACTTTGTAGGTTACCTAGCAGGCACTTGGACTATGTAGGATTCCTATCAGACATTTGGACTACTTAGGTTACCTAGCGGGCACTTGGACTATCTAGGTTAACTAGCGGACCTTGGACTACGTAGGTTAACTAGTGTGCCCTTGTACTATGTAGGTTAACTAGCGGGCACTTGGACGATCTAGGTTAACTAGAGGGCACTTGGACTATATAGGTATACTAGCGTGCCCTTGGACTATCTAGGTTAACTAGCGGGCACTAGGATGATAAATGTTAACTAGCGGGCACTTGGACTATCTAGGTTAGCTAACATGCACTTGGACTAAGTATGTCCCCTAGTGGGCACTTGGACACTCTAGGTTAACTAACGGGCACTAGGACTATCTAGGTTAACAAGCGGGCAATTGGACTATGTAAGTCAACTAACGGGCCCTTGGACTATCTAGGTTAGCTAACTGGCACTTGGACTATGTAGGTTAACTAGCAGACACTTGCACGATCTAGGTTAACTAGCGGGCTCTTGCACTATGTAGGTTAACTAGTGGGCCCATTGACTATGATGGTTAACTAGCGGGCACTTGGAATATGTAGGTTAACTAGCGAGCACTTGGACTATGTAGGTTCCCTAGCGGGCATTTGGACTATATAGATAACCTAGCGGGCACTTACACTTTGTAGGTTACCTAGTGGGCCCTTGGACTATGTAGGTTAACTAGTGGGCCCTTGGACTATATAGGTTACCTAGCGGGCACTTGGACGATCTAGGTTAACTAGCGGGTAATTGGACTATGTAGGTTAAGTAGCAGGCCCTTGGACTATGTAGATTAACTAGCGGCACTTGGACTATCTACGTTAACCAGCGGGCCCTTGGACTATGTAGATTCCCTAGCGGGCATTTGGACTACATAGATAACCTAGCGGGCCCTTAGATTTTGTAGGTTACCTAGCAGGCACTTGGACTATCTAGGTTGCCTAGCTGGCACTTGAACTATCTATGTTACCTAGTGGGTTCTTGGAGTATGTAGGTTACCTAGCGGGCTGTTGGAGTATCTAGGTTACGAAGCGGGCACTTGGACTATCTAGGTTAACTAACGGGCACTTGGATTATGTAGGTTCCCTAGCGGGCCCTTGGACTATGTAAGTTCCCTAGCGGGCACTTGGACAATGTGGGTTTCCTGGCGGGCATTTGGACTATCTAGGTTACCTAACGGACACTTGGAAAATATAGGTTCCCTAGCGGGCACTGGAATTATATAGGTTCCCTATCGGGCACTTAGACTATGTAGGTTAACTAGCGGGCCCTTGGACTATCTAGGTTAACTAGCGGGCACTTGAACTATCTAGGTTAACTAGCGGGCACTTAGACTATGTAGTTTCCCTAGCGGGCATTTGGATTATTTAGGTTACCTAGTGGGCACTTGGACTATGTAGGTTACCTAGCGGGCACTTGGACTATGTAGGGTAACTAGAAGGCACTTGGACTATCAAGGTTAACTAGCGGGCCGTGGACTGTGTAGGTTACCAGCGGTCACTTGGACTATCTAGGTTAACAAACGTGCACTTGGACTATGTAGGTAACCTAGCGGGCACTTGGACTGTCAAGGTTACCTAGCAGGCACTTGGCCTATCTACGTTAACGAACGGGCACTTGGACTATGTAGGTTAACTAGCGGACACTTTGACTATCTAGGTTAGCTAACGGGCAATTTGACTATCTATGTTACCTAGCGGGCACTTGGACTATGTAGGTTCCCTAGCGGGCACATGGACTATTTAGGTTACCTAGCAGGCACTTTGACTATCTAGGTTAACGAACGTGCACTTGGACTATGTAGGTACCCTAGCGGGCACTTAGACTGTCTAGGTTACCTAGCAGGCACTTGGCCTATCTATGTTACCGAACGGGCACTTGGACTATGTAGGTTAACTAGCGGACACTTCGACTATCTAGGTTAGCTAACGGGCAATTGGACTATCTAGGTTACCTAGCAGGCACATGGACTATGTATGTTGCCTAGCGAGCACTTGTACTATGTAGGTTCCCTAGCGAGCACTTGGATTATGTAGGTTCCCTATCGGGTACTTGGACTGTCTAGGTTACCTAGTGGGCACTTGGACTGTTTAGTTTACCTAGGAGGCACTTGGACTATGTTGGTTACCTAGCGGGCACTTGGACTATGTACGTTCCCTAGCGGGCACTTGGGCTATCTACGTTACCTAGCGGGCACTTGGACTATATAGGTTAACGAACGGGCACTTGGACTATGTAGGTAACCTAATCGTCACTAGGACTGTCTAGGTTACCTTGCGGGAACTTGGACTATGTAGGTTAACTAGCGGGCACTTGGACTATCAAGGTTAACTAGCGGGCCCTTGCTCTATGTAGGTTAACTAGCAGGCCTTTGGACTATGTAAGTTAACTAGAGGGCACTTTGATGATCCTGGTTAACTAGCGGGCACTTGGACTATCTAGGTTAACTAGCGGGCACTTGGACTATCTAGGTTAACTAGCGGGCACTTGGACTATGTAGGTTCCCTAGCGGGCACTTTGACTATGTAGGTTCCCTAGCGGGCACTTGGACTATATAGGTTAACTAGCGGGCCCTTGGACTATGTAGGTTAACTAGCGTGCACTTGGACAATCTACGTTAATTAGCGGGCACTTGTACAATGCAGGTTCCCTAGCGGGCAATTTGACTATGTAGGTTCCCTAGCGGGCACTTGGATTATATAGGTTCCCTACGGGCACTTGGACTATCTAGGTTCACTAACGGGCACTTAGAATATGTATGTTCCCTATCGGGCACTTGGACTATATAGGTTCCTCAGCGGGCACATGGACTTTGTAGGTTCCCTATCGGGCATTGGACTATGTAGTTTAACTAGCAGGACCTTGGACTATCTAGGTTACCTAGCGGGCACTTGGACTATTTAGGTTACCTAGCAGGCACGTTGACTATCTAGGTTAACTAACGGGTACTTGGACTATGTAGGTTGCCTAGCGAGCACTTGGAAAATGTACGTCCCCTAGCGGGCACATGGACTATCTAGGTTAACTAGAGGGTCCTTGGACTATGTAGGTTAACTATCGGGCACTTGGATTATCTAGGTTAACTAGCGGGCACATGGACGATCTAGGTTAACTAGCGGGCACTTGGACTATCTAGGTTAACTAGCGGGCACTTGGACTATCTAGATTAACTAGCGGGCCCTTGGACTATCTAGGTTAACTAGCGGGCACTTGGACTATCTAGGTTAACTAGCGGGCACTTGTACTATCTAGGTTAACTAGCGGGCACTTGCACAATGCAGGTTCCCTAGCGGGCACTTTGACTATGTAGGTTCCCTACAGGCACTTGGACTATCTAGGTTCCCTAACGGGCACTTGGATTATGTAGGTTCCTCTGCGGGCACTTGGACTATGTAGGTTCACTATCAGGCACTTGGACTATGTAGGTTAACTAGCGGGCACTTGTATGATCAAGGTTAACTAGCGGGCACTTGGACTATCTAGGTTAATTAGCGGGCACTTGTACAATGCAGGTTCTCTAGCGGGCAATTTGACTATGTAGGTTCCCTAGCGGGCACTTGGACTATATAGGTTCCCTACGGGCACTTGGACTATCTAGGTTCCCAACGGGCACTTAGAATATGTAGGTTCCCTATCGGGCACTTGGAGTATATAGGTTCCTCAGCGGGCACTTGGACTTTGTAGGTTCCCTATCAGGCATTGGACTATGTAGGTTAACTAGCAGGACCTTGGACTATCTAGGTTACCTAGCGGGCACTTGGACTATTTAGGTTACCTAGCAGGCACGTTGACTATCTAGGTTAACTAACGGGTACTTGGACTATGTAGGTTGCCTAGCGAGCACTTGAACAATGTATTTCCCCTAGCGGGCACTTGGACTATCTAGGTTAACTAGAGGGTCCTTGGACTATGTAGGTTAATTATCGGGCACTTGGATTATCTAGGTTAACTAGCGGGCACATGGACTATCTAGGTTAACTAGCGGGCACTTGGACTATCTAGATTAACTAGCGGGCCCTTGGACTATCTAGGTTAACTAGCGGGCACTTGGACTATCTAGGTTAACTAGCGGGCACTTGTACTATCTAGGTTAACTAGCGGGCACTTGCACAATGCAGGTTCAATAGCGGGCACATTGACTATGTAGGTTCCCTACGGGCACTTGGACTATCTAGGTTCCCTAACGGGCACTTGGATTATGTAGGTTCCTCTGTGGGCACTTGGACTATGTAGGTTCCCTATCAGGCACTTGTACTATGTAGGTTAACTAGCGGACACTTGTATGATCAAGGTTAACTAGCGGGCCCTTGGACTATCTAGGTTAATTAGCGGGCACTTGTACAATGCAGGTTCCCTAGCGGGCAATTTGACTATGTAGGTTCCCTAGCGGGCACTTGGACTATATAGGTTCCCTACGGGCACTTGGACTATCTAGGTTCCCTAACGGGCACTTAGAATATGTAGGTTCCCTATCGGGCACTTGGACTATATAGGTTCCTCAGCGGGCACTTGGACTTTGTAGGTTCCCTATTGGGCATTGGACTATGTAGGTTAACTAGCAAGACCTTGGATTATCTAGGTTATCTAGCGGGCACTTGGACTATTTAGGTTACCTAGCAGGCACGTTGAATATCTAGGTTAACTAACGGGCACTTGGACTATGTAGGTTGCCTAGGGAGCACTTGGACAATGTACGTCCCCTAGCGGGCACTTGGACTATCTAGGTTAACTAGAGGGTCCTTGGTCTATGTAGATTAACTATCGGGCACTTGGATTATCTAGGTTAACTAGCGGGCACTTGGACGATCTAGGTTAACTAGCGGGAACTTGGACTATCTAGGTTAACTAGCGGGCACTTGGACTATCTAGATTAACTAGCGGGCCCTTGGACTATCTAGGTTAACTAGCGGGCACTTGGACTATTTAGGTTAACTAGCGGGCACTTGGACTATCTAGATTAATTAGCGGGCCCTTGGACTATCTAGGTTAACTAGCGGGCACTTGGACTATGTAGTTTCCCTAGCGGGCATTTGGATTATTTAGGTTACCTAGTGGGCACTTGGACATTGTAGGTTACCTAGCGGGCACTTGGACTATGTAGGTTAACTAGAAGGCACTTGGACTATCAAGGTTACCTAGCGGGCCCTTGGACTATGTAGGTTACCAGCGGTCACTTGGACTATCTAGGTTTACGAACGGGCACTTGGACTATGTAGGTTAACTAGCGGACACTTCGACTATCTAGGTTAGCTAACGGGCAATTGCACTATCTAGGTTACCTAGCGGGCACTTGGACTATGTAGGTTCCCTAGTGGGCACTTGGACTATTTAGGTTACCTAGCAGGCACTTTGACTATCTAGGTTAACTAACGGGCACTTGGACTATGTAGGTTGCCTAGCGAGCACTTGGACTATGTAGGTTTCCAGCGGGCACTTGGACTATTTAGGTTCCCTATCGGGTACTTGGACTGTCTAGGTAACTAGCGGGCTATTGGACTGTCTAGGTTACCTAGTGGGCACTTGGACTATGTAGTTTACCTAGCAGGCACTTGGACTATGTAGGTTACCTAGCGGGCACTTGGACTATCTAGGTTACCTAGCGGGCACTTGGACTATGTAGGTAACATAATGGTCACTTGGACTGTCTAGGTTACCTAGCGGGGAGTTGGACTATGTAGGTTAACTAGCGGGCACTTGGACAATATAGGATCCCTATCGGACATTTGTACTACTTAGGTTACCTAGCGGGCACTTTGACTATCTAGGTCAACTAACGGGCCCTTGTACTATGTAGGTTAACTAGCGAGCAATTGGACTATCTAGGTTAACTAACGGACCTTGGACTATGTAGGTTAACTAGCGGGCACTTGGATTATGTATGTCCCCTAGTGGGCACTTGGACTATCTAGGTTAACTAACGGGAACTAGGACTATCTAGGTTAACTAGCGTGCACTTGGACTATCTAGGTTACCTAGCAGGCACTTGGATTATGAAGGATCCCTAGCGGGCACTTGGACAGTCTAGGTTAACTAGCGGGCACTTGGACGATCTAGGTTAACTAGCGGGCACTTGGACTATCAAAGTTAACAAGTGAGCCCTTGGACTATGTAGGTTAACTAGCGGGCCCTTGGACTATCTAGGTTACCTAGCGCGCACTTGGAATATATAGTTTACCTAGTGGGCACTTGGACTATCTAAGTTAACGAACGGGCACTTTGAATATGCAGGTAACCTAGCGGGCACTTGGACTGTCTAGGTTACATAGCGGGCACTTGGACTTCTAGGTTATCGAACGGGCACTTGGACTATGTAAGTTGCTTAGCGGGCACTTGGACTATCTAGGTTAGGTAACGGGCACTTTGAGTATCTAGGTTACCTAGCATTAACTTGGACAATATAAGTTACCGAGCCGGCACTTGGAGTATCTATGTTACTTAACGGGCACTTTGACTATCTAGGTTACATAGCGGGCACTTGGACTATGTAGGTTAACTAGTGAGCACTTGGACGCTAGGTTACCTAGCGGGCTCTTGGACTATCTAGGTTACCTCACGGGCACTTTAACTATCTAGGTTACATAGCGGGCACTTGGACTATGTAGGTTAACTAGCGAGCACTTGGACTCTAGGTTACCTAGCGGGCACTTGGACTATCTATGTTACCTAGCGGGCCCTTGGACTATGTAGATTTCCTAGCGGGCACTTGGACTATCTAGGTTAACGAACGGGCACTTGGAATATGTAGGTAACCTAGAGGGCACTTGGACAGTCTAGGTTACCTAGCGGGCACTTGGACTATCTAGGTTAACGAACGGGCACTTGGACTTTGTAGGTTACCTAGCAGGCACTTGGACTATGTAGGATTCCTATCAGACATTTGGACTACTTAGGTTACCTAGCGGGCACTTGGACTATGTAGGTTAACTAGCGGACCTTGGACTACGTAGGTTAACTAGTGGGCCCTTGTACTATGTAGGTTAACCAGCGGGCACTTGGACGATCTAGGTTAACTAGAGGGCACTTGGACTATATAGGTAAACTAGCGTGCACTTGGACTATCTAGGTTAACTAGCGGGCACTAGGATGATAAATGTTAACTAGCGGGCACTTGGACTATCTAGGTTAGCTAACATGCACTTGGACTAAGTATGTCCCCTAGTGGGCACTTGGACACTCTAGGTTAACTAACGGGCACTAGGACTATCTAGGTTAACAAGCGGGCAATTGGACTATGTAAGTCAACTAACGGGCCCTTGGACTATCTAGGTTAGCTAACTGGCACTTGGACTATGTAGGTTAACTAGCAGACACTTGCACGATCTAGGTTAACTAGCGGGCTCTTGCACTATGTAGGTTAACTAGTGGGCCCATTGACTATGATGGTTAACTAGCGGGCACTTGGAATATGTAGGTTAACTAGCGAGCACTTGGACTATGTAGGTTCCCTAGCGGGCATTTGGACTATATAGATAACCTAGCGGGCACTTACACTTTGTAGGTTACCTAGTGGGCCCTTGGACTATGTAGGTTAACTAGTGGGCCCTTGGACTATATAGGTTACCTAGCGGGCACTTGGACGATCTAGGTTAACTAGCGGGTAATTGGACTATGTAGGTTAAGTAGCAGGCCCTTGGACTATGTAGATTAACTAGCGGCACTTGGACTATCTACGTTAACCAGCGGGCCCTTGGACTATGTAGATTCCCAAGCGGGCATATGGACTACATAGATAACCTAGCGGGCCCTTAGATTTTGTAGGTTACCTAGCGAGCACTTGGACTATCTAGGTTACCTAGCTGGCACTTGAACTATCTACGTTACCTAGTGGGTTCTTGGAGTATGTAGGTTACCTAGCGGGCTGTTGGAGTATCTAGGTTACGAAGCGGGCACTTGGACTATCTAGGTTAACTAACGGGCACTTGGATTATGTAGGTTCCCTAGCGGGCCCTTGGACTATGTAAGTTCCCTAGCGGGCACTTGGACAATGTGGGTTTCCTGGCGGGCATTTGGACTATCTATGTTACCTAACGGGCACTTGGAAAATGTAGGTTCCCTAGCGGGCACTGGGATTATATAGGTTCCCTATCGGGCACTTGGACTATGTAGGTTAACTAGCGGGCCCTCTGACTATCTAGGTTAACTAGCGGGCACTTGAACTATGTAGTTTCCCTAGCGGGCATTTGGATTATTTAGGTTACCTAGTGGGCACTTGGACTATGTAGGTTACCTAGCGGGCACTTGGACTATGTAGGGTAACTAGAAGGCACTTGGACTATCAAGGTTAACTAGCGGGCCCTTGGACTATGTAGGTTACCAGCGGTCACTTGGACTATCTAGGTTAACAAACGTGCACTTGGACTATGTAGGTAACCTAGCGGGCACTTGGACTGTCTAGGTTACCTAGCAGGCACTTGGCCTATCTACGTTAACGAACGGGCACTTGGACTATGTAGGTTAACTAGCGGACACTTCGACTATCTAGGTTAGCTAACGGGCAATTGGACTATCTAAGTTACCTAGCGGGCACTTGGACTATGTAGGTTCCCTAGCGGGCACTTGGACTATTTAGGTTACCTAGCAGGCACTTTGACTATCTAGGTTAATGAACGTCCACTTGGACTATGTCGGTAACCTAGCGGGCACTTGGACTGTCTAGGTTACCTAGCAGGCACTTGGCCTATCTACGTTAACGAACGGGCACTTGGACTATGTAAGTTAACTATCAGACACTTCGACAATCTAGGTTAGCTAACGAGCAATTGGACTATCTAGGTTACCTAGCGGGCACATGGACTATGTAGGTTGCCTAGCGAGCACTTGGACTATGTAGGTTCCCTAGCGAGCACTTGGACTATGTAGGTTCCCTATCGGGTACTTGGACTGTCTAGGTTAACTAGGGGGCAATTGGACAGTCTAGGTTACCTAGTGGGCACTTGGACTATGTAGTTTACCTAGGAGGCACTTGGACTATGTTGGTTAACTTGCGGGCACTTGGACTATCTAGGTTACCTACCGCGCACTTGGACTATGTACGTTCCCTAGCGGGCACTTGGGCTATCTACGTTACCTAGCGGGCACTTGGACTATGTAAGTTAACGAATGGGCACTTAGACTATGGAGGTAACCTAATGGTCACTTGGACTGTCTAGGTTACCTAGCGGGAACTTGGACTATGTAGGTTAACTAGCGGGCACTTGGACTATCAAGGTTAACTAGCGGGCCCTTGCTCTATGTAGGTTAACTAGCAGGCCTTTGGATTATGTAAGTTAACTAGAGGGCACATTGATGATCCTGGTTAACTAGCGGGCACTTGGGCTAACTAGGTTAACTAGCGGGCACTTGGACTATCTCGGTTAACTAGCGGGCACTTGGACTATGTAGGTTCCCTAGCGGGCACTTTGACTATGTAGGTTACCTAGCGGGCACTTGGACTATATAGGTTAACTAGCGGGCCCTTGGACTATGTAGGTTAACTAGCATGCACTTGGATGATCTAGGCTAACTAGCGGGTACTTGGACTATGTAGGTTAACTAGCGGGCCCTTGGACTATGTATATTGTCTAGCGGCACTTGGACTATCTACGATAACTAGCGGGCGCTTGGACTATGTAGATTCCCTAGCGGGCACTTGGATTCTGTATGTTCCTACGGACACTTAAACTATGTAGGTTCCCTAGCAGGCACTTGGACTATGTAGGATCCAGAGCAGGCACTTGGACTATGTAAGTTAACTACCGGGCACTTGGACTATGTAGGTTAACTAGCAGGCCCTTGGACTATCTAGGTTATCTAGCGGGCACTTGGACTATGTAGGTTAACTACCGGGCACATGCACTATCTAGATTACCTAGCGGGCACTTGGACTATGTACGTTCCCTATCGGGCACTTGGACTATCTATGTTAACTAGTTGGCACTTGGACTATCTATGTTAACTACCGGGCACTTGGACTATGTAGGTTAACTAGGGGACACTTGCACTATGTAGGTAACCTAGCGGCACTTGGACTATGTAGGTTAACTAGCGTGCATTTGGACTATATAGGTTAACTAGAGGACACTTAGGCGATCTAGGTTAACTAGTGGGCCCTTGGACTATGTAGGTTACCTAGCAGACACTTGGACTGTCTAGGTTACATTGCGGGCACTTGGCTATCTAGGTTAACGAACGGGCACATGGACTATCTAGGTTGCCTAGCGGGCATTTGGAATATGTAAGTTATCTAGCGGGCACTTGGACTATCTAGGTTACCTAGCGGGCACTTGGACTATATAGGTTAACTAGCGGGCACTTGGACTATGTATGTTGCATAGCGGGCAATTGGACTATCTAGGTTAGGTAACGGGCACTTGGACTATATAGGTTACCTAGCGGGCACTTGGACTATCTAGGTTAACGAAAGGGCACTTGGACTATGTAGGTTACCTAGCGGGCACTTCGATTATCTAGGATAGCTAACAGGAACTTGGAATATCTAGGTTACCTAGCGGGCACGTGGACTATGTAGGTTACCTTGTGGGCACTTGGACTATGTAGGTTACCTAACGGGAACTTGGACTATGTAGGTTAACTAGCGGACACTTGGACGATCTAGGTTAACTAGCGTGCACTTTGACTATCTAGGTTAACTAGCGGGCACTAGGATGATAAATGTTAACTAGCGGGCACTTGGACTATCTAGGTTAGCTAACATGCACTTGGACTAAGTATGTCCCCTAGTGGGCACTTGGACACTCTAGGTTAACTAACGGGCACTAGGACTATCTAGGTTAACAAGCGGGCAATTGGACTATGTAAGTCAACTAACGGGCCCTTGGACTATCTAGGTTAGCTAACTGGCACTTGGACTATGTAGGTTAACTAGCAGACACTTGCACGATCTAGGTTAACTAGCGGGCTCTTGCACTATGTAGGTTAACTAGTGGGCCCATTGACTATGATGGTTAACTAGCGGGCACTTGGAATATGTAGGTTAACTAGCGAGCACTTGGACTATGTAGGTTCCCTAGCGGGCATTTGGACTATATAGATAACCTAGCGGGCACTTACACTTTGTAGGTTACCTAGTGGGCCCTTGGACTATGTAGGTTAACTAGTGGGCCCTTGGACTATATAGGTTACCTAGCGGGCACTTGGACGATCTAGGTTAACTAGCGGGTAATTGGACTATGTAGGTTAAGTAGCAGGCCCTTGGACTATGTAGATTAACTAGCGGCACTTGGACTATCTACGTTAACCAGCGGGCCCTTGGACTATGTAGATTCCCAAGCGGGCATATGGACTACATAGATAACCTAGCGGGCCCTTAGATTTTGTAGGTTACCTAGCGAGCACTTGGACTATCTAGGTTACCTAGCTGGCACTTGAACTATCTACGTTACCTAGTGGGTTCTTGGAGTATGTAGGTTACCTAGCGGGCTGTTGGAGTATCTAGGTTACGAAGCGGGCACTTGGACTATCTAGGTTAACTAACGGGCACTTGGATTATGTAGGTTCCCTAGCGGGCCCTTGGACTATGTAAGTTCCCTAGCGGGCACTTGGACAATGTGGGTTTCCTGGCGGGCATTTGGACTATCTATGTTACCTAACGGGCACTTGGAAAATGTAGGTTCCCTAGCGGGCACTGGGATTATATAGGTTCCCTATCGGGCACTTGGACTATGTAGGTTAACTAGCGGGCCCTCGGACTATCTAGGTTAACTAGCGGGCACTTGAACTATGTAGTTTCCCTAGCGGGCATTTGGATTATTTAGGTTACCTAGTGGGCACTTGGACTATGTAGGTTACCTAGCGGGCACTTGGACTATGTAGGGTAACTAGAAGGCACTTGGACTATCAAGGTTAACTAGCGGGCCCTTGGACTATGTAGGTTACCAGCGGTCACTTGGACTATCTAGGTTAACAAACGTGCACTTGGACTATGTAGGTAACCTAGCGGGCACTTGGACTGTCTAGGTTACCTAGCAGGCACTTGGCCTATCTACGTTAACGAACGGGCACTTGGACTATGTAGGTTAACTAGCGGACACTTCGACTATCTAGGTTAGCTAACGGGCAATTGGACTATCTAAGTTACCTAGCGGGCACTTGGACTATGTAGGTTCCCTAGCGGGCACTTGGACTATTTAGGTTACCTAGCAGGCACTTTGACTATCTAGGTTAATGAACGTCCACTTGGACTATGTCGGTAACCTAGCGGGCACTTGGACTGTCTAGGTTACCTAGCAGGCACTTGGCCTATCTACGTTAACGAACGGGCACTTGGACTATGTAAGTTAACTATCAGACACTTCGACAATCTAGGTTAGCTAACGAGCAATTGGACTATCTAGGTTACCTAGCGGGCACATGGACTATGTAGGTTGCCTAGCGAGCACTTGGACTATGTAGGTTCCCTAGCGAGCACTTGGACTATGTAGGTTCCCTATCGGGTACTTGGACTGTCTAGGTTAACTAGGGGGCAATTGGACAGTCTAGGTTACCTAGTGGGCACTTGGACTATGTAGTTTACCTAGGAGGCACTTGGACTATGTTGGTTAACTTGCGGGCACTTGGACTATCTAGGTTACCTACCGCGCACTTGGACTATGTACGTTCCCTAGCGGGCACTTGGGCTATCTACGTTACCTAGCGGGCACTTGGACTATGTAAGTTAACGAATGGGCACTTAGACTATGGAGGTAACCTAATGGTCACTTGGACTGTCTAGGTTACCTAGCGGGAACTTGGACTATGTAGGTAAACTAGCGGGCACTTGGACTATCAAGGTTAACTAGCGGGCCCTTGCTCTATGTAGGTTAACTAGCAGGCCTTTGGATTATGTAAGTTAACTAGAGGGCACATTGATGATCCTGGTTAACTAGCGGGCACTTGGGCTAACTAGGTTAACTAGCGGGCACTTGGACTATCTCGGTTAACTAGCGGGCA
Organism: Tenrec ecaudatus; assembly: GCF_050624435.1. NCBI lineage: Eukaryota > Metazoa > Chordata > Mammalia > Afrosoricida > Tenrecidae > Tenrec > Tenrec ecaudatus. Next base: position 151,323 of record NW_027458034.1, on the reverse strand, counting down.
CTTGGACTATGTAGGTTCCCTAGCGGGCACTTTGACTATGTAGGTTACCTAGCGGGCACTTGGACTATATAGGTTAACTAGCGGGCCCTTGGACTATGTAGGTTAACTAGCATGCACTTGGATGATCTAGGCTAACTAGCGGGTACTTGGACTATGTAGGTTAACTAGCGGGCCCTTGGACTATGTATATTGTCTAGCGGCACTTGGACTATCTACGATAACTAGCGGGCGCTTGGACTATGTAGATTCCCTAGCGGGCACTTGGATTCTGTATGTTCCTACGGACACTTAAACTATGTAGGTTCCCTAGCAGGCACTTGGACTATGTAGGATCCAGAGCAGGCACTTGGACTATGTAAGTTAACTACCGGGCACTTGGACTATGTAGGTTAACTAGCAGGCCCTTGGACTATCTAGGTTATCTAGCGGGCACTTGGACTATGTAGGTTAACTACCGGGCACATGCACTATCTAGATTACCTAGCGGGCACTTGGACTATGTACGTTCCCTATCGGGCACTTGGACTATCTATGTTAACTAGTTGGCACTTGGACTATCTATGTTAACTACCGGGCACTTGGACTATGTAGGTTAACTAGGGGACACTTGCACTATGTAGGTAACCTAGCGGCACTTGGACTATGTAGGTTAACTAGCGTGCATTTGGACTATATAGGTTAACTAGAGGACACTTAGGCGATCTAGGTTAACTAGTGGGCCCTTGGACTATGTAGGTTACCTAGCAGACACTTGGACTGTCTAGGTTACATTGCGGGCACTTGGCTATCTAGGTTAACGAACGGGCACATGGACTATCTAGGTTGCCTAGCGGGCATTTGGAATATGTAAGTTATCTAGCGGGCACTTGGACTATCTAGGTTACCTAGCGGGCACTTGGACTATATAGGTTAACTAGCGGGCACTTGGACTATGTATGTTGCATAGCGGGCAATTGGACTATCTAGGTTAGGTAACGGGCACTTGGACTATATAGGTTACCTAGCGGGCACTTGGACTATCTAGGTTAACGAAAGGGCACTTGGACTATGTAGGTTACCTAGCGGGCACTTCGATTATCTAGGATAGCTAACAGGAACTTGGAATATCTAGGTTACCTAGCGGGCACGTGGACTATGTAGGTTACCTTGTGGGCACTTGGACTATGTAGGTTACCTAACGGGAACTTGGACTATGTAGGTTAACTAGCGGACACTTGGACGATCTAGGTTAACTAGCGGGCACTTGGACTATGTAGGTTAACTAGCGGGCACTTGGACTATCTAGGTTAACTAGCTGACCTTGGACTATGTAGGTTAACTAGCGGGCACTTGGACTATCTAGGTTAACTAGCTGACATTGGACAATGTAGGTTAACTAGCGGGCACTTGGACTATCTAGGTTAACTAGCTGACCTTGGACTATGTAAGTTACCTAGCGGGCACTTGGACTATCTAGGTTAACTAGCGGACACTTGCACAATGCAGGTTCCCTATCGGGCACTCGGACTATGGAGGTTCCCTAGCGGTCATTTGGACTATATAGGTTACCTACGGGCACTTGGACTATCTAGGTTCCCTAACGGGCACTTGCAATATGTAGGTTCCCTATCGGGCACTTGGACTATGTAGGTTCCTCTGCGGGCACTTGGACTATGTAGGTTCCCTCTCAGGCACTTGGACTATGTAGGTTAACTAGCGGGCACTTTGATGATCAAGGTTAACTAGCGGGAACTTGGACTATCTAGGTTAACTAGCAGGCACTTGGACTATCTAGGTTGATTCGCGGGCACTTGTACAATGCAGGTTCCCTAAGGGCACTTGGACTATGTAGGTTCCCTAGCGGGCACTTGGACTATATAGGTTCCCTAAGGGCACTTTGACTATGTAGGTTAACTAGCGGGCACTTGGAATATCTAGGTTCCCTATCGGGTACTTGGACTATGTAGGTTCCTCAGGGGGCAATTGGACTATGTAGGTTCCCTATCGGGCATTGGACTATGTAGGTTAACTAGCAGGACCTTGGACTATCTAGGTTACCTAGTGGGCACTTGGACTATGTAGGTTAACTAGCGGACACTTGGACAATCAAGGTTAGCTAGCGGGCACTTGAACTATGTACATACCCTAGTGGGCACTTGGACTATCTAGGTTACCTAGCGGGTACTTGGACTATGTACGTTCCCTAGCGGGCACTTGGACTATCTAGGTTAACTAGAGGGCCCTTGGACTATGTAGGTTAACTAGCGGGCACTTGGACTATCTAGGTTAACTAGCGGGTACTTGGACTATGTAGTTTCCCTAGCGGGCATTTGGATTATTTAGGTTACCTAGTGGGCACTTGGACTATATAGGTTAACTAGCGGGCACTTGGACTATGTATGTTGCATAGCGGGCAATTGGACTATCTAGGTTAGGTAACGGGCACTTGGACTATATAGGTTACCTAGCGGGCACTTGGACTATCTAGGTTAACGAAAGGGCACTTGGACTATGTAGGTTACCTAGCGGGCACTTCGATTATCTAGGATAGCTAACAGGAACTTGGAATATCTAGGTTACCTAGCGGGCACGTGGACTATGTAGGTTACCTTGTGGGCACTTGGACTATGTAGGTTACCTAACGGGAACTTGGACTATGTAGGTTAACTAGCGGACACTTGGACGATCTAGGTTAACTAGCGGGCACTTGGACTATGTAGGTTAACTAGCGGGCACTTGGACTATCTAGGTTAACTAGCGGGTACTTGGACTATGTAGTTTCCCTAGCGGGCATTTGGATTATTTAGGTTACCTAGTGGGCACTTGGACTATGTAGGTTACCTAGCGGGCACTTGGACTATTTAGGTTAACTAGAAGGCACTTGGACTATCAAGGTTAACTAGCGGGCACTTGGACTATCTAGGTTAACTAGCGGGCACTTGGACTATTTAGGTTCCCTAGTGGGCATTTGGACTATATAGGTTACCTAGCGGGCACTTGGACTATATAGGGTACCGATCGGGCACTTGGACTATGTAGGTTAACTAGCGGACGATTGGACGATCTAGGTTAACTAGCGGGTACTTGGACTATCTAGGTTAATTAGCGGTCCCTTGGACAATAGGTTAACTATCAGGCACTTGGACTATGTAGATTCCCTAGCGGGCATTTAGACTATATAGGTTACCTAGCGGGCACTTGGACTATGTAGGTTAACTAGCAGGCCCTTGGACTATCTAGGTTAGCTAAGTGGCACTTGGACTATGTAGGTTAACTAGCGGACACTTGCACGATCTAGGTTAACTAGCGGGCTCTTGCACTATGTAGGTTAACTAGCGGGCCCATTGACTATGTAGGTTAACTAGTGGGCACTTGGACGATCTAGGTTAACTATCGGGCACTTGGACGATATAGGTTAATTAGCAGGCACTTGGATTATCTAGGTTACCTAGCGGGCACTTGGACTATGTAGGTTCCCTAGCGGGCATTTGGATTATATCGATAACCTAGCGGGCACTTAGACTCTGTAGGTTACCTAGCGGGCACTTGAAATATCTACGTTACCTAGCTGGCACTTGAAATATCTACGTTACCTAGCGGGTTCTTGGAGTATGTAGGTTACCTAGCGGTCTGTTGGACTATCTAGGTTACCTAGCGGGCACTTGGACTTCTAGGTTAACGAATGAGCACTTGGACTATGTATGTTGCATAGCGGGCAATTGGATTATCTAGGTTAGGTAACGGGCACTTGGACTATCTAGGTTACCTAGCGGGAACTTGGACTATGTAGGTTACCTAGCGGGCACTTGGACTATCTAGGTTACCTAACGGGCACTTGGACTATCTTGGTTTCTTAGCGGGCACTTGGACTATCTAGGTTACCTAACGGGCACTTGGACTATCTTGGTTTCTTAGCAGGCACTTGGACTATATAGGTTACCTAGCGGGTAATTAGACTTTGGAGGTTACCTAGCGGGCACTTGCACTATCTAGGTTACCTAGCGGGCACTTGGACTATGTAGGTTAATTAGCGGGCACTTGGACTTTGTAGGTTACATAGCGGGCACTTGGACTATGTAGGTTAATTAGCGGGCACTTGGAATTCTAGGTTAACGAATGGGCACTTGGACTATGTATGTTGCATAGCGGGCAATTGGATTATCTAGGTTAGGTAACGGGCACTTGGACTATCTAGGTTACCTAGCGGGAACTTGGACTATGTAGGTTACCTAGCAGGCACTTGGACTATCTAGGTTAACGAACGGGCACTTGGACTATCTTGGTTTCTTAGCGGGCACTTGGACTATACAGGTTACCTAGCGGGCCCTTGGACTATGTAGGTTACATAGCGGGCACTTGGACTATCTAGGTTAACTAGCGGGCACTTGGACTATGTAGGTTACCTAGCGGGCACTTGGATTATCTAGGTTAGCTAACAGGAACTTGGAATATCTAGGTTACCTTGCGGGCACTTGTACTATCTAGGTTACCTAACGGGAACTGGGAATATGTAGGTTAACTAGCGTACACTTGGACGATCTAGGTTAACTAGGGGGCACTTGGAATATCTAGGTTAACTAGCGGGCCCTAGGACTATGTAGGTTATCTAGCGGGCACTTGGACTATCTAGGTTAACTAGCGGGTTCTTGGACTATGTAGGTTAACTAGCGGGCACTTGGACTATCTAGGTTAACTAGCAGGTTCTTGGACTATGTAGGTTAACTAGCGGGCACTTGGACTATCTAGGTTAACTAGCAGGACCTTGAACTATCTAGGTTACCTAGCGGGCACTTGGACTATATAGGTTAACTAGCGCACACTTGGACAATCTAGGTTACCTAGCGGGAACTTGAACTATATACATACCCTAGCGGGCACTTGGTCTATCTAGGTTACCTAGCGGGCACTTGGACTATGTACGTCCCCTAGCGGGCACTTGGACTATCTGGGTTAACTAGAGGGCCCTTGGCTATTTAGGTTAACTAGCGGGCACTTGGACTATCTAGATTAACTAGCGGGCCCTTGGACTATCTAGGTTTACTAGCGGGCACTTGGACTATCTATGTTAACTAGCGGGCACTTGGACTATGTAGTTTCCCTAGCGGGCATTTGGATTATTTAGATTACCTAGTGGGCACTTGGACTTTGTAGGTTACCTAGCGGGCACTTGGACTATGTAGGTTAACTAGCGGGTACTTGGACTATCTACGTTAACTAGCGGGCCCTTGGACTATGTAGATTCCCTAGCGGGCACTTGGATTCTGTATGTTCCCTACGGACACTTGAACTATGTAGGTTCCCTAGCAGGCACTTGGACTATGTAGGTTCCAGAGGGGGCACTTGGACTATGTAAGTTAACTACCGGGCACTTGGACTATGTAGATTAACTAGCGGGCCCTTGGACTATCTAGGTTACCTAGCGGGCACTTGGACTATGTAGGTTAACTACCGGGCACATGCACTATCTATGTTAACTAGTGGGCACTTGGACTATCTATGTTAACTACCGGCCACTTGGACTATATAGGTTAACTAGGGGACACTTGCACTATGTAGGTTACCTAGCGGCACTTGGACTATGTAGGTTAACTAGCGTGCATTTGGACTATGTAGGTTAACTAGAGGACACTTAGACGATCTAGGTTAACTAGTGGGCCCATGGACTATGTAGGTTAACGAACGGACATTTGGACTATGTAGGTTACCTAGCAGACACTTGGACTGTCTAGTTTACCTAGCAGCACTTGGCTATCTAGGTTAACGAACGGGCACTTGGACTATCTAGGTTGCCTAGCGGGCATTTGGACTATGTAAGTTACCTAGCGGGCACTTGGACTATCTAGGTTACCTAGCGGGCACTTGGACTATGTAGGTTACCTTGCGGGCACTTGTACTATCTAGGTTACCTAACGGGAACTTGGACTATGTAGGTTAACTAGCGGACACTTGGACGATCTAGGTTAACTAGGGGGCACTTGGAATATCTAGGTTAACTAGCGGGCCCTAGGACTATGTAGGTTAACTAGCGGGCACTTGGACTATCTAGGTTAACTAGCGGGTTCTTGGACTATGTAGGTTAACTTGCGGGCACTTGGACTATCTAGGTTAACTAGCTGACCTTGGACTATGTAGGTTAACTAGCGGGCACTTGGACTATATAGGTTAACTAGGTGACCTTGGACTATGTAAGTTAACTAGCGGGCACTTGGACTATCTAGGTTAACTAGCGGGCACTTGCACAATGCAGGCTCCCTAGCGGGCACTTTGACTATGTATGTTCCCTAGCGGTCACTTTGACTATATAGGTTCCCTGCGGGCACTTGGACTATCTAGGTTCCCTAACGGGCACGTGGAATATGTAGGTTCCCTATCGGGCACTTGGACTATGTAGGTTCCTCTGCGGGCACTTGGACTATGTAGGTTCCCTATCAGGCACTTGGACTATGTAGGTTAACTAGCGGGCCCTTGAACTATGTAGATTAACTAGCGGCACTTGAACTATCTACGTTAACTAGCGGGCCCTTGGACTATGTAGATTCCCTAGCGGGCACTTGGACTACATAGGTTCCCTAGCGGGCACTTAGACTCTGTATGTTCCCTAGCAGGCACTTGCACTATATATGTTCCTTACGGACTCTTGAACTATGTAAGTTAACTACCGGGCACTTGGACTATGTAGGTTAACTAGCGGGCCCTTAGACTATCTAGGTTACCTAGCAGGCACTTGGACTATGTAGGTTAACTACCGGGCACTTGCACTATCAAGGTTACCTAGCGGGCACTTGGACTATGTACGTTCCCTAGAGGGCACTTGTACTATCTATGTTAACTAGCGGGCACTTGGACTATGTAGGTTAACTAGGGGACACTTGCACTATGTAGGTTACCTAGCGGCACTTGGACTATCTAGGTTAACTAGCGGGCACTTGGACTATCTCGGTTAACTAGCGTGCACTTGGATTATGTAGGTTCCTTAGCGGGCACTTGGACTATCTAGTTTACCTAGGGGGCACTTGGACTATGTAGGTTAACTAGCGGGCCCTTGGACTATCTAGGTTACATACATGGAACTTGGACTATATAGGTTACCTTGCGGGCACTTGGACTATGTAGGTTAACCAAAGACACTTGGACGATCTAGGTTAAATAGTGGGCCCTTGGACTATGTAGGTTAACGAATGGGCATTTGGACTATGTAAGTTTCCTAGGAGGGACTTGGAACGTCTAGGTCTCCTAGCGGGCACTTGGACTATCTAGGTTAACGAATGGGCACTTGGACTATGTAGGTTACCTAGCGGGCACTTGCACTATCTAGGTTACCTAGCGGGCACTTGGACTATCTAGGTTACCGAACGGGCATTTGGACTATGTAGGTTACCTAACGGGCACTTGGATTTCTAGGTTAACGAATGGGCACTTGGACTATGTGTGTTGCATAGAGGGCAATTGGATTATCTAGGTTAGGTAACGGGCACTTGGACTATCTAGGTTACCTAGCGGGAACTTGGACTATGTAGGTTACCTAGCGGGAACTTGGACTATCTAGGTTACCTAACGGGCACTTGGACTATCTTGGTTTCTTAGCGGGCACTTGGACTATATAGATTACCTAGCGGGCCCTTGGACTATGTAGGTTACCAAGCGGGCACTTGGACTATCTAGGTTAACGAAAGGGCACTTGGACTATGTAGGTTACCTAGCGGGCACTTGGATTATATAGGTTAGCTAACAGGAACTTGGAATATCTAGGTTACCTAGCGGGCACTTGGACTATGTAGGTTACCTTGCGGGCACTTGTACTATCTAGGTTACCTAACGGGAACTTGGACTATGTAGGTTAACTAGCGTACACTTGGACGATTTAGGTTAACAAGCGGGCACTTGGAATATCTAGGTTAACTAGCGGGCCCTTGGACTATGTAGGTTAACTAGCGGGTTCTTGGACTATCTAGGTTAACTAGCAGGTTCTTGCACTATGTAGGTTAACTAGCGGGCACTTGGACTATCTAGGTTAACTAGCTGACCTTGGACAATGTAGGTTAACTATCGGGCACTTCGACTATCTAGGTTAACTAGCGGGCACTTGGAATATCTAGGTTAACTAGCGGGCACTTGCACAATGCAGGCTCCCTAGCGGGCACTTTAACTATGTAGGTTCCCTAGCGGGCACTTGGACTATATAGGTTCCCTACGGGCACTTGGACTATCTAGGTTCCCTAACGGGCACTTGGACTATGTAGGTTCCTCTGCGGGCACTTGGATTATGTAGGTTCCCTATCAGGCACTTGGACTATGTAGGTTAACTAGCGGGCACTTGGATGATCAAGGTTAACTAGCGGGGAATTGGACTATCTAGGTAAACTAGCGGGCACTTGGACTATCTAGGTTAAGTAGCGGGCACTTGTACAATGCAGGTTCCCTAGCGGGCACTTTGACTACGTAGGTTCCCTAGCGGGCACTTGGACAATATAGGTTCCCTACGGGCACTTGGACTATCTAGGTTCCCTAACGGGCACTTGGAATATGTAGGTTCCCTATCGGGCACTTGGACTATGTAGATTCCTCAGCGGGCACTTGGACTTTGTAGGTTCCCTATCGGGCATTGGACTATGTAGGTTAACTAGCAGGACCTTGGACTATCTAGGTTACCTAGCGGGCACTTGGACTATGTAGGTTAACTAGCGGACACTTGGACAATCTAGGTTACCTAGCGGGCACTTGAACTATGTACATACCCTAGTGGGCACTTGGACTATCTAGGTTACCTAGCGGGCACTTGGACTATGTACGTCCACTAGCGGGCACTTGGACTATCTAGATTAACTAGCGGGCCCTTGGACTATCTAGGTTTACTAGCGGGCACTTGGACTATCTAGGTTAACTAGCGGGCCCTTGGACTATGTAGGTTAACTAGCGGGCACTTGGACTATCTAGGTTAACTAGCTGACCTTGGACTATGTAGGTTAACTATCGGGCACTTCGACTATCTAGGTTAACTAGCGGGCACTTGGACTATCTAGGTTAACTAGCGGGCACTTGCACAATGCAGGCTCCCTAGCGGGCACTTTAACTATGTAGGTTCCCTAGCGGGCACTTGGACTATATAGGTTCCCTACGGGCACTTGGACTATCTAGGTTCCCTAACGGGCACTTGGACTATGTAGGTTCCTCTGCGGGCACTTGGATTATGTAGGTTCCCTATCAGGCACTTGGACTATGTAGGTTAACTAGCGGGCACTTGGATGATCAAGGTTAACTAGCGGGGAATTGGACTATCTAGGTAAACTAGCGGGCACTTGGACTATCTAGGTTAAGTAGCGGGCACTTGTACAATGCAGGTTCCCTAGCGGGCACTTTGACTATGTAGGTTCCCTAGCGGGCACTTGGACAATATAGGTTCCCTACGGGCACTTGGACTATCTAGGTTCCCTAACGGGCACTTGGAATATGTAGGTTCCCTATCGGGCACTTGGACTATGTAGGTTCCCTATCGGGCATTGGACTATGTAGGTTAACTAGCAGGACCTTGGACTATCTAGGTTACCTAGCGGGCACTTGGACTATGTAGGTTAACTAGCAGACACTTGGACAATCTAGGTTACCTAGCGGGCACTTGAACTATGTACATACCCTAGTGGGCACTTGGACTATCTATGTTACCTAGCGGGCACTTGGACTATGTACGTCCCCTAGCGGGCACTTGGACTATCTAGATTAACTAGCGGGCCCTTGGACTATCTAGGTTTACTAGCGGGCACTTGGACTATCTAGGTTAACTAGCGGGCACTTGGACTATGTAGGTAACCTAGCGGGCACACTGTCTAGGTTACCTAGCAGGCACTTGGCCTATCTACGTTACCGAACGGGCACTTGGACTATGTAGGTTAACTAGCGGACACTTCGACTATCTAGGTTAGCTAACGGGCAATTGGACTATCTAGGTTACCCAGCGGGCACATGGACTATGTATGTTGCCTAGCGAGCACTTGCACTATGTAGGTTCCCTAGCGAGCACTTGGACTATGTAGGTTCCCTATCGGGTACTTGGACCGTCTAGATTACCTAGTGGGCACTTGGATTGTTTAGTTTACCTAGGAGGCAATTGGACTATGTTGGTTACCTAGCGGACACTTGGACTATGTACGTTCCCTAGCGGGCACTTGGGCTATCTACGATACCTAGCGGGCACTTGGACTTTGTAGGTTAACGAACGGGCACTTGGACTATGTAGGTAACCTAATGGTCACTTGGACTGTCTAGGTTACCTTGCGGGAACTTGGACTATGTAGGTTAACTAGCGGGCACTTGGACTATCAAGGTTAACTAGCGGGCCCTTGCTCTATGTAGGTTAACTAGCAGACCTTTGGACAATGTAAGTTAACTAGAGGGCACTTTGATGATCCTGGTTAACTAGCGGGCACTTGGACTATCTAGGTTAACTAGCGGGCACTTGGACTATCTAGGTTAACTAGCGGGCACTTGGACTATGTAGGTTCCCTAGCGAGCACTTTGACTATGTAGGTTCCCTAGCGGGCACTTGGACTATATAGGTTAACTAGCGGGCCCTTGGACTATGTAGGTTCCCTAGCGGGCACTTGGACAATCTAGGTTAACTAGCGGGTACTTGGACTATGTAGATTCCCTAGCGGGCACTTGGAATCTGTATGTTCCCTACGGACACTTGAACTATGTAGGTTCCCTAGCAGGCACTTGGACTATGTAGGTTCCAGAGGGGGCACTTGGACTACGTAAGTTAACTACCGGGCACTTGGACTATGTAGGTTAACTAGCGTGCCCTTGGACTATCTAGGTTACTTAGCGGGCACTTGGACTATGTAGGTTAACTACCGGGCACATGCACTATCTAGGTTACCTAGCGGGCACTTGTACTATGTATGTTCCCTAGTGGGCACTTGGACTATCTATGTTAACTAGTGGGCACTTGGACTAACTATGTTAACTACCGGCCACGTGGACTATGTAGGTTAACTAGGGGACACTTGCACTATGTAGGTTACCTAGCGGCACTTGTACTATGTAGGTTAACTAGAGGACACTTAGAGGATCTAGGTTAACTAGTGGGCCCTTGGACTATGTAGGTTAACGAACGGGCATTTGGACTATGTAGGTTACGTAGCAGACACTTGGACTGTCTAGGTTACCTAGCGGGCAAATGGCTATCTAGGTTAACGAACGGGCACTTGGCTATCTAGGTTGCCTACCGGGCATTTGGACTATGTAAGTTACCTAGCGGGCACTTGGACTATCTATGTTAACTAGCGGGCACTTGGACTATGTAGGTTAACTAGGGGACACTTGCACTATGTAGGTTACCTAGCGGCACTTGGACTATCTAGGTTAACTAGCGGGCACTTGGACTATCTCGGTTAACTAGCGTGCACTTGGATTATGTAGGTTCCTTAGCGGGCACTTGGACTATCTAGTTTACCTAGCGGGCACTTGGACTATGTAGGTTAACTAGCGGGCCCTTGGACTATCTAGGTTACATACATGGAACTTGGACTATATAGGTTACCTTGCGGGCACTTGGACTATGTAGGTTAACCAAAGACACTTGGATGATCTAGGTTAAATAGTGGGCCCTTGGACTATGTAGGTTAACGAATGGGCATTTGGACTATGTAAGTTACCTAGCAGGGACTTGGAACGTCTAGGTCTCCTAGCGGGCACTTGGACTATCTAGGTTAACGAATGGGCACTTGGACTATGTAGGTTACCTAGCGGGCACTTGCACTATCTAGGTTACCTAGCGGGCACTTGGACTATCTAGGTTACCGAACGGGCATTTGGACTATGTAGGTTACCTAACGGGCACTTGGACTTCTAGGTTAACGAATGGGCACTTGGACTATATATGTTGCATAGAGGGCAATTGGATTATCTAGGTTAGGTAACTGGCACTTGGACTATCTAGGTTACCTAGCGGGAACTTGGACTATGTAGGTTACCTAGCGGGAACTTGGACAATCTAGGTTACCTAACGGGCACTTGGACTATCTTGGTTTCTTAGCGGGCACTTGGACTATATAGGTTACCTAGCGGGCCCTTGGACTATGTAGGTTACCAAGCGGGCACTTGGACTATCTAGGTTAACGAAAGGGCACTTGGACTATGTAGGTTACCTAGCGGGCACTTGGATTATATAGGTTAGCTAACAGGAACTTGGAATATCTAGGTTCCCTAGCGGGCACTTGGACAATATAGGTTCCCTACGGGCACTTGGACTATCTAGGTTCCCTAACGGGCACTTGGAATATGTAGGTTCCCTATCGGGCACTTGGACTATGTAGGTTCCCTATCGGGCATTGGACTATGTAGGTTAACTAGCAGGACCTTGGACTATCTAGGTTACCTAGCGGGCACTTGGACTATGTAGGTTAACTAGCGGACACTTGGACAATCTAGGTTACCTAGCGGGCACTTGAACTATGTACATACCCTAGTGGGCACTTGGACTATCTAGGTTACCTAGCGGGCACTTGGACTATGTACGTCCCCTAGCGGGCACTTGGACTATCTAGATTAACTAGCGGGCCCTTGGACTATCTAGGTTTACTAGCGGGCACTTGGACTATCTAGGTTAACTAGCGGGCACTTGGACTATGTAGGTAACCTAGCGGGCACACTGTCTAGGTTACCTAGCAGGCACTTGGCCTATCTACGTTACCGAACGGGCACTTGGACTATGTAGGTTAACTAGCGGACACTTCGACTATCTAGGTTAGCTAACGGGCAATTGGACTATCTAGGTTACCCAGCGGGCACATGGACTATGTATGTTGCCTAGCGAGCACTTGCACTATGTAGGTTCCCTAGCGAGCACTTGGACTATGTAGGTTCCCTATCGGGTACTTGGACCGTCTAGATTACCTAGTGGGCACTTGGACTGTTTAGTTTACCTAGGAGGCAATTGGACTATGTTGGTTACCTAGCGGACACTTGGACTATGTACGTTCCCTAGCGGGCACTTGGGCTATCTACGATACCTAGCGGGCACTTGGACTTTGTAGGTTAACGAACGGGCACTTGGACTATGTAGGTAACCTAATGGTCACTTGGACTGTCTAGGTTACCTTGCGGGAACTTGGACTATGTAGGTTAACTAGCGGGCACTTGGACTATCAAGGTTAACTAGCGGGCCCTTGCTCTATGTAGGTTAACTAGCAGACCTTTGGACAATGTAAGTTAACTAGAGGGCACTTTGATGATCCTGGTTAACTAGCGGGCACTTGGACTATCTAGGTTAACTAGCGGGCACTTGGACTATCTAGGTTAACTAGCGGGCACTTGGACTATGTAGGTTCCCTAGCGAGCACTTTGACTATGTAGGTTCCCTAGCGGGCACTTGGACTATATAGGTTAACTAGCGGGCCCTTGGACTATGTAGGTTCCCTAGCGGGCACTTGGACAATCTAGGTTAACTAGCGGGTACTTGGACTATGTAGATTCCCTAGCGGGCACTTGGAATCTGTATGTTCCCTACGGACACTTGAACTATGTAGGTTCCCTAGCAGGCACTTGGACTATGTAGGTTCCAGAGGGGGCACTTGGACTACGTAAGTTAACTACCGGGCACTTGGACTATGTAGGTTAACTAGCGTGCCCTTGGACTATCTAGGTTACTTAGCGGGCACTTGGACTATGTAGGTTAACTACCGGGCACATGCACTATCTAGGTTACCTAGCGGGCACTTGTACTATGTATGTTCCCTAGTGGGCACTTGGACTATCTATGTTAACTAGTGGGCACTTGGACTAACTATGTTAACTACCGGCCACGTGGACTATGTAGGTTAACTAGGGGACACTTGCACTATGTAGGTTACCTAGCGGCACTTGTACTATGTAGGTTAACTAGAGGACACTTAGAGGATCTAGGTTAACTAGTGGGCCCTTGGACTATGTAGGTTAACGAACGGGCATTTGGACTATGTAGGTTACCTAGCAGACACTTGGACTGTCTAGGTTACCTAGCGGGCAAATGGCTATCTAGGTTAACGAACGGGCACTTGGCTATCTAGGTTGCCTAGCGGGCATTTGGACTATGTAAGTTACCTAGCGGGCACTTGGACTATCTATGTTAACTAGCGGGCACTTGGACTATGTAGGTTAACTAGGGGACACTTGCACTATGTAGGTTACCTAGCGGCACTTGGACTATCTAGGTTAACTAGCGGGCACTTGGACTATCTCGGTTAACTAGCGTGCACTTGGATTATGTAGGTTCCTTAGCGGGCACTTGGACTATCTAGTTTACCTAGCGGGCACTTGGACTATGTAGGTTAACTAGCGGGCCCTTGGACTATCTAGGTTACATACATGGAACTTGGACTATATAGGTTACTTTGCGGGCACTTGGACTATGTAGGTTAACCAAAGACACTTGGACGATCTAGGTTAAATAGTGGGCCCTTGGACTATGTAGGTTAACGAATGGGCATTTGGACTATGTAAGTTACCTAGCAGGGACTTGGAACGTCTAGGTCTCCTAGCGGGCACTTGGACTATCTAGGTTAACGAATGGGCACTTGGACTATGTAGGTTACCTAGCGGGCACTTGCACTATCTAGGTTACCTAGAGGGCACTTGGACTATCTAGGTTACCGAACGGGCATTTGGACTATGTAGGTTACCTAACGGGCACTTGGACTTCTAGGTTAACGAATGGGCACTTGGACTATATATGTTGCATAGAGGGCAATTGGATTATCTAGGTTAGGTAACTGGCACTTGGACTATCTAGGTTACCTAGCGGGAACTTGGACTATGTAGGTTACCTAGCGGGAACTTGGACTATCTAGGTTACCTAACGGGCACTTGGACTATCTTGGTTTCTTAGCGGGCACTTGGACTATATAGGTTACCTAGCGGGCCCTTGGACTATGTAGGTTACCAAGCGGGCACTTGGACTATCTAGGTTAACGAAAGGGCACTTGGACTATGTAGGTTACCTAGCGGGCACTTGGATTATATAGGTTAGCTAACAGGAACTTGGAATATCTAGGTTACCTAGCGGGCACTTGGACTATGTAGGTTACCTTGCGGGCACTTGTACTATCTAGGTTACCTAACGGGAACTTGGACTATGTAGGTTAACTAGTGTACACTTGGACGATCTAGGTTAACAAGCGGGCACTTGGAATATCTAGGTTAACGAAAGGGCACTTGGACTATGTAGGTTAACTAGCGGGCACTTGGATTTTATAGGTTAGCTAACAGGAACTTGGAATATCTAGGTTACCTAGCGGGCACTTGGACTATGTAGGTTACCTTGCGGGCACTTGTACTATCTAGGTTACCTAACGGGAACTTGGACTATGTAGGTTAACTAGCGTACACTTGGACGATTTAGGTTAACAAGCGGGCACTTGGAATATCTAGGTTAACTAGCGGGCCCTTGGACTATGTAGGTTAACTAGCGGGTTCTTGGACTATCTAGGTTAACTAGCAGGTTCTTGCACTATGTAGGTTAACTAGCGGGCACTTGGACTATCTAGGTTAACTAGCTGACCTTGGACTATGTAGGTTAACTATCGGGCACTTCGACTATCTAGGTTAACTAGCGGGCACTTGGACTATCTAGGTTAACTAGCGGGCACTTGCACAATGCAGGCTCCCTAGCGGGCACTTTAATTATGTAGGTTCCCTAGCGGGCACTTGGACTATATAGGTTCCCTACGGGCACTTGGACTATCTAGGTTCCCTAACGGGCACTTGGACTATGTAGGTTCCTCTGCGGGCACTTGGATTATGTAGATTCCCTATCAGGCACTTGGACTATGTAGGTTAACTAGCGGGCACTTGGATGATCAAGGTTAACTAGCGGGGAATTGGACTATCTAGGTAAACTAGCGGGCACTTGGACTATCTAGGTTAAGTAGCGGGCACTTGTACAATGCAGGTTCCCTAGCGGGCACTTTGACTATGTAGGTTCCCTAGCGGGCACTTGGACAATATAGGTTCCCTACGGGCACTTGGACTATCTAGGTTCCCTAACGGGCACTTGGAATATGTAGGTTCCCTATCGGGCACTTGGACTATGTAGGTTCCTCAGCGGGCACTTGGACTTTGTAGGTTCCCTATCGGGCATTGGACTATGTAGGTTAACTAGCAGGACCTTGGACTATCTAGGTTACCTAGCGGGCACTTGGACTATGTAGGTTAATTAGCGGACACTTGGACAATCTAGGTTACCTAGCGGGCACTTGAACTATGTACATACCCTAGTGGGCACTTGGACTATCTAGGTTACCTAGCGGGCACTTGGACTATGTACGTCCCCTAGCGGGCATTTGGACTATCTAGGTTAACGAATGGGCACTTGGACTATGTAGGTTACCTAGCGGGCACTTGCACTATCTAGGTTACCTAGAGGGCACTTGGACTATCTAGGTTACCGAACGGGCATTTGGACTATGTAGGTTACCTAACGGGCACTTGGACTTCTAGGTTAACGAATGGGCACTTGGACTATATATGTTGCATAGAGGGCAATTGGATTATCTAGGTTAGGTAACTGGCACTTGGACTATCTAGGTTACCTAGCGGGAACTTGGACTATGTAGGTTACCTAGCGGGAACTTGGACTATCTAGGTTACCTAACGGGCACTTGGACTATCTTGGTTTCTTAGCGGGCACTTGGACTATATAGGTTACCTAGCGGGCCCTTGGACTATGTAGGTTACCAAGCGGGCACTTGGACTATCTAGGTTAACGAAAGGGCACTTGGACTATGTAGGTTACCTAGCGGGCACTTGGATTATATAGGTTAGCTAACAGGAACTTGGAATATCTAGGTTACCTAGCGGGCACTTGGACTATGTAGGTTACCTTGCGGGCACTTGTACTATCTAGGTTACCTAACGGGAACTTGGACTATGTAGGTTAACTAGTGTACACTTGGACGATCTAGGTTAACAAGCGGGCACTTGGAATATCTAGGTTAACGAAAGGGCACTTGGACTATGTAGGTTAACTAGCGGGCACTTGGATTATATAGGTTAGCTAACAGGAACTTGGAATATCTAGGTTACCTAGCGGGCACTTGGACTATGTAGGTTACCTTGCGGGCACTTGTACTATCTAGGTTACCTAACGGGAACTTGGACTATGTAGGTTAACTAGCGTACACTTGGACGATTTAGGTTAACAAGCGGGCACTTGGAATATCTAGGTTAACTAGCGGGCCCTTGGACTATGTAGGTTAACTAGCGGGTTCTTGGACTATCTAGGTTAACTAGCAGGTTCTTGCACTATGTAGGTTAACTAGCGGGCACTTGGACTATCTAGGTTAACTAGCTGACCTTGGACTATGTAGGTTAACTATCGGGCACTTCGACTATCTAGGTTAACTAGCGGGCACTTGGACTATCTAGGTTAACTAGCGGGCACTTGCACAATGCAGGCTCCCTAGCGGGCACTTTAACTATGTAGGTTCCCTAGCGGGCACTTGGACTATATAGGTTCCCTACGGGCACTTGGACTATCTAGGTTCCCTAACGGGCACTTGGACTATGTAGGTTCCTCTGCGGGCACTTGGATTATGTAGGTTCCCTATCAGGCACTTGGACTATGTAGGTTAACTAGCGGGCACTTGGATGATCAAGGTTAACTAGCGGGGAATTGGACTATCTAGGTAAACTAGCGGGCACTTGGACTATCTAGGTTAAGTAGCGGGCACTTGTACAATGCAGGTTCCCTAGCGGGCACTTTGACTATGTAGGTTCCCTAGCGGGCACTTGGACAATATAGGTTCCCTACGGGCACTTGGACTATCTAGGTTCCCTAACGGGCACTTGGAATATGTAGGTTCCCTATCGGGCACTTGGACTATGTAGGTTCCTCAGTGGGCACTTGGACTTTGTAGGTTCCCTATCGGGCATTGGACTATGTAGGTTAACTAGCAGGACCTTGGACTATCTAGGTTACCTAGGGGGCACTTGGACTATGTAGGTTAATTAGCGGACACTTGGACAATCTAGGTTACCTAGCGGGCACTTGAACTATGTACATACCCTAGTGGGCACTTGGACTATCTAGGTTACCTAGCGGGCACTTGGACTATGTACGTCCCCTAGCGGGCATTTGGACTATCTAGATTAACTAGCGGGCCCTTGGACTATCTAGGTTTACTAGCGGGCACTTGGACTATCTATGTTAACTAGCGGGCCCTTGGACTATGTAGGTTAACTAGCGGGATCTTGGACTATCTAGGTTAAC
The DNA here is from genome assembly GCF_050624435.1 of Tenrec ecaudatus. NCBI lineage: Eukaryota > Metazoa > Chordata > Mammalia > Afrosoricida > Tenrecidae > Tenrec > Tenrec ecaudatus. Next base: position 133,103 of record NW_027458034.1, on the reverse strand, counting down.
TAGCAGGTTCTTGCACTATGTAGGTTAACTAGCGGGCACTTGGACTATCTAGGTTAACTAGCTGACCTTGGACTATGTAGGTTAACTATTGGGCACTTCGACTATCTAGGTTAACTAGCGGGCACTTGGACTATCTAGGTTAACTAGCGGGCACTTGCACAATGCAGGCTCCCTAGCGGGCACTTTAACTATGTAGGTTCCCTAGCGGGCACTTGGACTATATAGGTTCCCTACGGGCACTTGGACTATCTAGGTTCCCTAACGGGCACTTGGACTATGTAGGTTCCTCTGCGGGCACTTGGATTATGTAGGTTCCCTATCAGGCACTTGGACTATGTAGGTTAACTAGCGGGCACTTGGATGATCATGGTTAACTAGCGGGGAATTGGACTATCTAGGTAAACTAGCGGGCACTTGGACTATCTAGGTTAAGTAGCGGGCACTTGTACAATGCAGGTTCCCTAGCGGGCACTTTGACTATGTAGGTTCCCTAGCGGGCACTTGGACAATATAGGTTCCCTACGGGCACTTGGACTATCTAGGTTCCCTAACGGGCACTTGGAATATGTAGTTTCCCTATCGGGCACTTGGACTATGTAGGTTCCCTATCGGGCATTGGACTATGTAGGTTAACTAGCAGGACCTTGGACTATCTAGGTTACCTAGCGGGCACTTGGACTATGTAGGTTAACTAGCGGACACTTGGACAATCTAGGTTACCTAGCGGGCACTTGAACTATGTACATACCCTAGTGGGCACTTGGACTATCTAGGTTACCTAGCGGGCACTTGGACTATGTACGTCCCCTAGCGGGCACTTGGACTATCTAGATTAACTAGCGGGCCCTTGGACTATCTAGGTTTACTAGCGGGCACTTGGACTATCTAGGTTAACTAGCGGGCAGTTGGACTATGTAGGTAACCTAGCGGGCACACTGTCTAGGTTACCTAGCAGGCACTTGGCCTATCTATGTTACCGAACGGGCACTTGGACTATGTAGGTTAACTAGCGGACACTTCGACTATCTAGGTTAGCTAACGGGCAATTGGACTATCTAGGTTACCTAGCAGGCACATGGACTATGTATGTTGCCTAGCGAGCACTTGCACTATGTAGGTTCCCTAGCGAGCACTTGGACTATGTAGGTTCCCTATCGGGTACTTGGACCGTCTAGATTACCTAGTGGGCACTTGGACTGTTTAGTTTACCCAGGAGGCAATTGGACTATGTTGGTTACCTAGCGGGCACTTGGACTATGTACGTTCCCTAGCGGGCACTTGGGCTATCTACGATACCTAGCGGGCACTTGGACTTTGTAGGTTAACGAACGGGCACTTGGACTATGTAGGTAACCTAATGGTCACTTGGACTGTCTAGGTTACCTTGCGGGAACTTGGACTATGTAGGTTAACTAGCGGGCACTTGGACTATCAAGGTTAACTAGCGGGCCCTTGCTCTATGTAGGTTAACTAGCAGACCTTTGGACAATGTAAGTTAACTAGAGGGCACTTTGATGATCCTGGTTAACTAGCGGGCACTTGGACTATCTAGGTTAACTAGGGGGCACTTGGACTATCTAGGTTAACTAGCGGGCACTTGGACTATGTAGGTTCCCTAGCGAGCACTTTGACTATGTAGGTTCCCTAGCGGGCACTTGGACTATATAGGTTAACTAGCGGGCCCTTGGACTATGTAGGTTCCCTAGCGGGCACTTGGACAATCTAGGTTAACTAGCGGGTACTTGGACTATGTAGATTCCCTAGCGGGCACTTGGATTCTGTATGTTCCCTACGGACACTTGAACTATGTAGGTTCCCTAGCAGGCACTTGGACTATGTAGGTTCCAGAGGGGGCACTTGGACTACGTAAGTTAACTATCGGGCACTTGGACTATGTAGGTTAATTAGCGTGCCCTTGGACTATCTAGGTTACTTAGCGGGCACTTGGACTATGTAGGTTAACTACCAGGCACATGCACTATCTAGGTTTCCTAGCGGGCACTTGTACTATGTATGTTCCCTAGTGGGCACTTGGACTATCTATGTTAACTAGTGGGCACTTGGACTAACTATGTTAACTACCGGCCACGTGGACTATGTAGGTTAACTAGGGGACACTTGCACTATGTAGGTTACCTAGCGGCACTTGTACTATGTAGGTTAACTAGAGGACACTTAGAGGATCTAGGTTAACTAGTGGGCCCTTGGACTATGTAGGTTAACGAACGGGCATTTGGACTATGTAGGTTACCTAGCAGACACTTGGACTGTCTAGGTTACCTAGCGGGCAAATGGCTATCTAGGTTAACGAACGGGCACTTGGCTATCTAGGTTGCCTAGCGGGCATTTGGACTATGTAAGTTACCTAGCGGGCACTTGGACTATCTATGTTAACTAGCGGGCACTTGGACTATGTAGGTTAACTAGGGGACACTTGCACTATGTAGGTTACCTAGCGGCACTTGGACTATCTAGGTTAACTAGCGGGCACTTGGACTATCTCGGTTAACTAGCGTGCACTTGGATTATGTAGGTTCCTTAGCGGGCACTTGGACTATCTAGTTTACCTAGCGGGCACTTGGACTATGTAGGTTAACTAGCGGGCCCTTGGACTATCTACGTTACATACATGGAACTTGGACTATATAGGTTACCTTGCGGGCACTTGGACTATGTAGGTTAACCAAAGACACTTGGACGATCTAGGTTAAATAGTGGGCACTTGTACTATCTAGGTTAACGAATGGGCACTTGGACTATGTAGGTTACCTAGCGGGCACTTGCACTATCTAGGTTACCTAGCGGGCACTTGGACTATCTAGGTTACCGAACGGGCATTTGGACTATGTAGGTTACCTAACGGGCACTTGGACTTCTAGGTTAACGAATGGGCACTTGGACTATATATGTTGCATAGAGGGCAATTGGATTATCTAGGTTAGGTAACTGGCACTTGGACTATCTAGGTTACCTAGCGGGAACTTGGACTATGTAGGTTACCTAGCGGGAACTTGGACTATCTAGGTTACCTAACGGGCACTTGGACTATCTTGGTTTCTTAGCGGGCACTTGGACTATATAGGTTACCTAGCGGGCCCTTGGACTATGTAGGTTACCAAGCGGGCACTTGGACTATCTAGGTTAACGAAAGGGCACTTGGACTATGTAGGTTACCTAGCGGGCACTTGGATTATATAGGTTAGCTAACAGGAACTTGGAATATCTAGGTTACCTAGCGGGCACTTGGACTATGTAGGTTACCTTGCGGGCACTTGTACTATCTAGGTTACCTAACGGGAACTTGGACTATGTAGGTTAACTAGTGTACACTTGGACGATCTAGGTTAACAAGCGGGCACTTGGAATATCTAGGTTAACTAGCGGGCCCTTGGACTATGTAGGTTAACTAGCGGGTTCTTGGACTATCTAGGTTAACTAGCAGGTTCTTGCACTATGTAGGTTAACTAGCGGGCACTTGGACTATCTAGGTTAACTAGCTGACCTTGGACTATGTAGGTTAACTATCGGGCACTTCGACTATCTAGGTTAACTAGCGGGCACTTGGACTATCTAGGTTAACTAGCGGGCACTTGCACAATGCAGGCTCCCTAGCGGGCACTTTAACTATGTAGGTTCCCTAGCGGGCACTTGGACTATATAGGTTCCCTACGGGCACTTGGACTATCTAGGTTCCCTAACGGGCACTTGGACTATGTAGATTCCTCTGAGGGCACTTGGATTATGTAGGTTCCCTATCAGGCACTTGGACTATGTAGGTAAACTAGCGGGCACTTGGATGATCAAGGTTAACTAGCGGGGAATTGAACTATCTAGGTTAACTAGCGGGCACTTGGACTATCTAGGTTAAGTAGCGGGCACTTGTACAATGCAGGTTCCCTAGCGGGCACTTTGACTATGTAGGTTCCCTAGCGGGCACTTGGACAATGTAGGTTCCCTACGGGCACTTGGACTATCTAGGTTCCCTAACGGGCACTTGGAATATGTAGGTTCCCTATCGGGCACTTGGACTATGTAGGTTCCCTATCGGGCATTGGACTATGTAGGTTAACTAGCAGGACCTTGGACTATCTAGGTTACCTAGCGGGCACTTGGACTATGTAGGTTAACTAGCGGACACTTGGACAATCTAGGTTACCTAGCGGGCACTTGAACTATGTACATACCCTAGTGGGCACTTGGACTATCTAGGTTACCTAGCGGGCACTTGGACTATGTACGTCCCCTAGCGGGCACTTGGACTATCTAGATTAACTAGCGGGCCCTTGGACTATCTAGGTTTACTAGCGGGCACTTGGACTATCTAGGTTAACTAGCGGGCACTTGGACTATGTAGGTAACCTAGCGGGCACACTGTCTAGGTTACCTAGCAGGCACTTGGCCTATCTATGTTACCGAACGGGCACTTGGACTATGTAGGTTAACTAGCGGACACTTCGACTATCTAGGTTAGCTAACGGGCAATTGGACTATCTAGGTTACCTAGCAGGCACATGGACAATGTATGTTGCCTAGCGAGCACTTGCACTATGTAGGTTCCCTAGCGAGCACTTGGACTATGTAGGTTCCCTATCGGGTACTTGGACCGTCTAGATTACCTAGTGGGCACTTGGACTGTTTAGTTTACCCAGGAGGCAATTGGACTATGTTGGTTACCTAGCGGGCACTTGGACTATGTACGTTCCCTAGCGGGCACTTGGGCTATCTACGATACCTAGCGGGCACTTGGACTTTGTAGGTTAACGAACGGGCACTTGGACTATGTAGGTAACCTAATGGTCACTTGGACTGTCTAGGTTACCTTGCGGGAACTTGGACTATGTAGGTTAACTAGCGGGCACTTGGACTATCAAGGTTAACTAGCGGGCCCTTGCTCTATGTAGGTTAACTAGCAGACCTTTGGACAATGTAAGTTAACTAGAGGGCACTTTGATGATCCTGGTTAACTAGCGGGCACTTGGACTATCTAGGTTAACTAGCGGGCACTTGGACTATCTAGGTTAACTAGCGGGCACTTGGACTATGTAGGTTCCCTAGCGAGCACTTTGACTATGTAGGTTCCCTAGCGGGCACTTGGACTATATAGGTTAACTAGCGGGCCCTTGGACTATGTAGGTTCCCTAGCGGGCACTTGGACAATCTAGGTTAACTAGCGGGTACTTGGACTATGTAGATTCCCTAGCGGGCACTTGGATTCTGTATGTTCCCTACGGACACTTGAACTATGTAGGTTCCCTAGCAGGCACTTGGACTATGTAGGTTCCAGAGGGGGCACTTGGACTACGTAAGTTAACTATCGGGCACTTGGACTATGTAGGTTAATTAGCGTGCCCTTGGACTATCTAGGTTACTTAGCGGGCACTTGGACTATGTAGGTTAACTACCAGGCACATGCACTATCTAGGTTTCCTAGCGGGCACTTGTACTATGTATGTTCCCTAGTGGGCACTTGGACTATCTATGTTAACTAGTGGGCACTTGGACTAACTATGTTAACTACCGGCCACGTGGACTATGTAGGTTAACTAGGGGACACTTGCACTATGTAGGTTACCTAGCGGCACTTGTACTATGTAGGTTAACTAGAGGACACTTAGAGGATCTAGGTTAACTAGTGGGCCCTTGGACTATGTAGGTTAACGAACGGGCATTTGGACTATGTAGGTTACCTAGCAGACACTTGGACTGTCTAGGTTACCTAGCGGGCAAATGGCTATCTAGGTTAACGAACGGGCACTTGGCTATCTAGGTTGCCTAGCGGGCATTTGGACTATGTAAGTTACCTAGCGGGCACTTGGACTATCTATGTTAACTAGCGGGCACTTGGACTATGTAGGTTAACTAGGGGACACTTGCACTATGTAGGTTACCTAGCGGCACTTGGACTATCTAGGTTAACTAGCAGGCACTTGGACTATCTCGGTTAACTAGCGTGCACTTGGATTATGTAGGTTCCTTAGCGGGCACTTGGACTATCTAGTTTACCTAGCGGGCACTTGGACTATGTAGGTTAACTAGCGGGCCCTTGGACTATCTACGTTACATACATGGAACTTGGACTATATAGGTTACCTTGCGGGCACTTGGACTATGTAGGTTAACCAAAGACACTTGGACGATCTAGGTTAAATAGTGGGCACTTGTACTATCTAGGTTAACGAATGGGCACTTGGACTATGTAGGTTACCTAGCGGGCACTTGCACTATCTAGGTTACCTAGCGGGCACTTGGACTATCTAGGTTACCGAACGGGCATTTGGACTATGTAGGTTACCTAACGCGCACTTGGACTTCTAGGTTAACGAATGGGCACTTGGACTATATATGTTGCATAGAGGGCAATTGGATTATCTAGGTTAGGTAACTGGCACTTGGACTATCTAGGTTACCTAGCGGGAACTTGGACTATGTAGGTTACCTAGCGGGAACTTGGACTATCTAGGTTACCTAACGGGCACTTGGACTATCTTGGTTTCTTAGCGGGCACTTGGACTATATAGGTTACCTAGCGGGCCCTTGGACTATGTAGGTTACCAAGCGGGCACTTGGACTATCTAGGTTAACGAAAGGGCACTTGGACTATGTAGGTTACCTAGCGGGCACTTGGATTATATAGGTTAGCTAACAGGAACTTGGAATATCTAGGTTACCTAGCGGGCACTTGGACTATGTAGGTTACCTTGCGGGCACTTGTACTATCTAGGTTACCTAACGGGAACTTGGACTATGTAGGTTAACTAGTGTACACTTGGACGATCTAGGTTAACAAGCGGGCACTTGGAATATCTAGGTTAGCTAGCGGGCCCTTGGACTATGTAGGTTAACTAGCGGGTTCTTGGACTATCTAGGTTAACTAGCAGGTTCTTGCACTATGTAGGTTAACTAGCGGGCACTTGGACTATCTAGGTTAACTAGCTGACCTTGGACTATGTAGGTTAACTATCGGGCACTTCGACTATCTAGGTTAACTAGCGGGCACTTGGACTATCTAGGTTAACTAGCGGGCACTTGCACAATGCAGGCTCCCTAGCGGGCACTTTAACTATGTAGGTTCCCTAGCGGGCACTTGGACTATATAGGTTCCCTACGGGCACTTGGACTATCTAGGTTCCCTAACGGGCACTTGGACTATGTAGATTCCTCTGAGGGCACTTGGATTATGTAGGTTCCCTATCAGGCACTTGGACTATGTAGGTAAACTAGCGGGCACTTGGATGATCAAGGTTAACTAGCGGGGAATTGAACTATCTAGGTTAACTAGCGGGCACTTGGACTATCTAGGTTAAGTAGCGGGCACTTGTACAATGCAGGTTCCCTAGCGGGCACTTTGACTATGTAGGTTCCCTAGCGGGCACTTGGATAATGTAGGTTCCCTACGGGCACTTGGACTATCTAGGTTCCCTAACGGGCACTTGGAATATGTAGGTTCCCTATCGGGCACTTGGACTATGTAGGTTCCTCAGCGGGCACTTGGACTTTGTAGGTTCCCTATCGGGCATTGGACTATGTAGGTTAACTAGCAGGACCTTGGACTATCTAGGTTACCTAGCGGGCACTTGGACTATGTAGGTTAACTAGCGGACACTTGGACAATCTAGGTTACCTAGCGGGCATTTGAACTATGTACATACCCTAGCGGGCACTTGGACTATCTAGGTTACCTAGCGGGCACTTGGACTATGTACGTCCCCTAGCGGGCACTTGGACTATCTAGATTAACTAGCGGGCCCTTGGAATATCTAGGTTTACTAGCGGGCACTTGGACTATCTAGGTTAACTAGCGGGCACTTGGACTATGTAGTTTCCCTAGCAGGCATTTGGATTATGTAGGTTACCTAGTGGGCACTTGGACTATCTAGGTTAACTAGCGGGAACTTGCACAATGCAGGTTCCCTAGCGGGCACTTTGACTATGTAGCTTCCCTAGCGGGCACTTGGACTATATAGGTTCTCTACGGGCACTTGGACTATCTAGGTTCCCTAACGGGCCCTTGGAATATGTAGGTTCCCTATCGGGCACTTGGACTATGTAGGTTCCTCTGCGGGCACTTGGACTATGTAGGTTCCCTATCAGGCACTTGGACTATATAGGTTAACTAGCGGGCACTTGGACTATGTAAGTTCCCTAGCGGCCATTTGGACTATATAGGTTACCTAGCGGGCACTTGGAATATGTAGGTTACCTAGCGGGCACTTGGAATATCTAGGTTAACTAGCGGGCACTTGGATTATCTAGGTTAACTAACCGGCACTTGTACTATGCATGTTCCAGAGCGGGCAATTGGACTATGTAGGTTCCCTAGCAGGCACTTGGACTATCTATATTAACTAGCGGGCACTTGGACTATGTAGGTTCCCTATCGGGCACTTGGACTATGTAGGTTAACGAACGGGAACTTGGACTATGTAGGTAACCTAGTGGTCACTTGAACAGTCTAGGTTACCTAGCGGGCACTTGGAGTATGTAGGTTAACTAGGGGGCACTTAGACTATGTAGGTTAACTAGCGGGCCCTTGGACGATGTAGGTTAACTAGCGGGCCCTTGGACTATCTATGTTAACTAGCGAGCACTTGGACTATCTAGGTTATCTAGCGGGCATTTGGACTATTAAGGTCCCTAGCGGGCATTTGGTGTATATTGGTTACCAAGCGGGCACTTGGACTATGTAGGTTAACGAACGGGAACTTGGACTATGTAGGTAACCTAGTGGTCACATGAACAGTCTAGGTTACCTAGCGGGCACATGGAGTATGTAGGTTAACTAGGGGGCACTTGGACTATCTAGGTTAACTAGCGGGCCCTTGGACGATGTAGGTTAACTAGCGGGCCCTTGGACTACGTAGGTTAACTAGCGGGCCCTTGGAATATGTAGGTTAACTAGCGGGCACTTGGACGATCTAGGTTAACTAGCGGGTAATTGGACTATGTAGGTTAACTAGCGGGCCCTTGGACTATGTTGATTAACTAGCGGCACGTGGACTATTTACGTTAAATAGCGGACCCTTGGACTATGTAGATTCCCTAGCAGGCACTTGCACTATGTAGATTCCCTAGCGGGCACTTGGACTATGTATGTTCCAGAGCGGGCACTTGGACTATGTAGGTTCCCTAGCTGGCACTTGGACTATGTAGGTTCCCTAGCGGGCACTTGTACTATGTAGGTTAACTAGCGGACACTAGGACGGTCTAGGTTAACTAGCGGGTAGTTGGACTAAGTAGGTTAACCAGCGGGCACTTGGACTACGTAGGTTCCCTAGCATGCACTTAGACTCTGTATGTTCCCTAGTGGGCACTTGGACAATATATGTTCCTTACGGACACTTGAACTATGTAAGTTAACTACCGGGCACTTGGACTATGTAGGTTAACTAGCGGGCCCTTAGACTCTCTAGGTTACCTAGCGGGCACATGGACTATGTAGATTAACTACCGGGCACTTGCACTATCTAGGTTACCTAGCGGGCACTTGGACTATGTACGTTCCCTAGCGGGCACTTGGACTATCTATGTTAACTAGCGGGCACTTGGACTATGTAGGTTAACTAGGGGACACTTGCACTATGTAGGTTACCTAGCGGCACTTGGACTATCTAGGTTAACTAGCAGGCACTTGGACTATCTAGGTTAATTAGCATGCACTTGGACTATGTAGGTTCCTTAGCGGGCACTTGAACTATCTAGTTTACCTAGCGGGCACTTGGACTATGTAGGTTACATAGCTGGAACTTGGACTATGTAGGTTTCCTAGCGGGCACTTGGACTATATAGGTTCCCTACGGGCACTTGGACTATCTAGGTTCCCTAACGGGCACTTGGACTATGTAGGTACCTCTGCGGGCACTTGGACTATGTAGGTTCCCTATCAGGCAATTGGACTATGTAGGTTAACTAGCGGGCACTTGGATGATCAAGGTTAACAAGAGGGCACTTTGACTATCTAGGTTAACTAGCTGGCACTTGGACTATCTAGGTTAATTAGCGGGCACTTGTACAATGCAGGTTCCCTAGCGGGCACTTTGACTATGTAGCTTCCCTAGCGGGCACTTGGAATATAGGTTCCCTACGTGCACTTGGACTATCTAGGTTCCATAACGGGCACTTGGAATATGTACGTTCCCTATCGGGCACTTGGACTATGTAGGTTCCTCAGCGGGCAATTGGACTTTGTAGGTTCCCTATCGGGCATTGGACTATGTAGGTTAACTAGCAGGACCTTGGACTATCTAGGTTACCTAGCGGGCACATGGACTATGTAGGTTAACTAGCGGACACTTGGACAATCTAGGTTACCTAGCGGGCACTTGGATTATCTAGGTTACCTAGCGGGCACTTGGACTATGTACGTCCCCTAGCGGGCACTTGGACTATCTAGGTTAACTAGAGGGCCCTTGGACTATGTAGGTTAACTAGCGGACACTTCGACTATCTAGGTTAGCTAACGGGCAATTGCACTATCTAGGTTACCTAGCGGGCACTTGGACTATGTAGGTTCCCTAGCGGGCACTTGGACTATTTAGGTTACCTAGCAGGCACTTTGACTTTCTAGGTTAACTAACGGGCATTTGGACTATGTAGGTTCCCAAGCGAGCACTTGGACTATGTAGGTTCCCTATCTGGTACTTGGACTGTCTAGGTTAACAAGCCTGCAATTGGACTGTCTAAGCTACCTAGTGGGCAATTGGACTATGTATTTTACCTAGCAGGCACTTGGACTATGTAGGTTAACTAGTGGGCACTTGGACTAACTAGGTTACTTAGCGGGCACTTGGACTACGTACGTTCCCTAGCGGGCACTTGGGCTATGTAGGTTACCTTGCGGGCACTTGTACTATCTAGGTTACCTAACGGGAATATGGACTACATAGGTTAACTAGCATACACTTGGACGATCTACGTTAACTAGCGGGCACTTGGAATATCTAGGTTAACTAGCGGGCCCTTGGACTATGTTGGTTAACTAGAGGGCACTGGGACTATCTAGGTTAACCAGCAGGTTCTTTGACTATGTAGGTTAACTAGCGGGCACTTGGACTAACTACGTTACCTAGCGGGCACTTGGACTATGTACGTTTCCTAGCGGGTACTTGGACTAGATAGGTTCCCTAGCGGGCACTTGGTCTATCTAGGTTAACTAGCGGGCAATTGCACAATGCAGGTTCCCTAGCGGGCACTTTGACTATGTAGGTTTCCTAGCGGTCACTTGGACTATATAGGTTCCCTACGGGCACTTGGACTATCTAGCTTCCCTAACGGGCACTTGGACTATGTAGGTTCCTTTGCGGGCACTTGGACTATGTAGGTTCCTTATCAGGCAATTGGACTATGTAGGTTAACTAGCAGGCACTTGGATGATCAAGGTTAACTAGAGGGCACTTGGACCATCTAGGTTAACTAGCGGGCACTTGGACTATCTAAGTTAATTAGCGGGCACTTGTACAATGCAGGTTCCCTAGCGGGAATTTTGACTATATAGGTTCCCTATCGGGCACTTGGACTATGTAGGTTAACTAGCAGGCACTTGGACTATCGAGGTTACCTAGCGGGCACATGGACTATGTAGGTTAACTAGCGGACACTTGGACAATCTAGGTTACCTAGCGGGCACTTGAACTATGTACATACCCTAGCGGGCACTTGGACTATCTAGGTTACCTAGCGGGCACTTGGACGATGTACGTCCCCTAGCGGGCCCTTGGACTATCTAGGTTAACTAGAGGGCCCTTGGACTATGTAGGTTAACTAGCGGACACTTGAACTATCTAGGTTAACTAGCGGGCACTTGGACTATGTAGGTTCCCTAGCGGGCACTTGGACTATATAGGTTAACTAGCGGGCACTTGGACTATGTAGGTTAACTAGCGTGCACTTGGACTATCTAGGTTACCTAGCGGGCACTTGGACTATGTAGGTTAACTACAGGGCACATGCACTATCTAGGTTATTTAGCGGGCACTTGTACTATGTATGTTCCCTAGTGGGCACTTGGACTATCTATGTTAACTAGTGGGCACTTGGACTATCTATGTTAACTACCGGCCACGTGGACTATGTAGGTTAACTAGGGGACACTTGCACTATGTAGGTTACCTAGCGGCACTTGGACTATGTAGGTTAACTAGCATGCATTTGGACTATGTAGGTTAACTAGAGGACCTTAGAGGATCTAGGTTAACTAGTGGGCCCTTGGACTATGTATGTTAACGAACGGGCATTTGGACTATGTAGGTTACCTAGCAGTACACTTGGACTGTCTAGGTTACCTAGCGGGCACTTGGCTATCTAGGTTAACGAACGGGCACTTGGACTATCTAGGTTGCCTAGCGGGCATTTGGACTATGTAAGTTACCTAGCGGGCACTTGGACTATCTAGGTTACCTAGCGGGCACTTGGACTATGTAGGTTAACTAGCGGGCACTTGGACAATGTATGTTGCATAGCGGGCAATTGGACTATCTAGGTTAGGTAACGGGCAATTGGACTATATAGGTTACCTAGTGGACCCTTTGACTATGTAGGTTACCTAGCGGGAACTTGGACTATGTAGGTTAACTAGAGGACAATTGGACGATCTAGGTTAACTAGCAGGCAATTGGAATATCTAGGTTAACTAGCGGGCCCTAAGACTATGTAGGTTAACTAGCGGGCACTTGGACTATCTAGGTTAACTAGCTGACCTTGGACTATGTAGGTTAACTAGCGGGCACTTGGACTATCTAGGTTAACTAGCGGGAACTTGCACAATGCAGGTTCCCTAGCGGGCACTTTGACTATGTAGCTTCCTTAGCGGTCACTTGGACTATATAGGTTCTCTATGGGCACTTGGACTATCTAGGTTCCCTAACGGGCACTTGGAATATGTAGGTTCGTCTGCGGGCACTTGGACTATGTAGGTTCCCTATCAGGCACTTGGACTATGTAGGTTAACTAGCGGGCACTTGGACTATGTATGTTCCAGAGCGGGCAATTGGACTATGTAGGTTCCCTAGCGGGCACTTGGACTATCTAGGTTCCATAAAGGGCACTTGGACTATCTAGGTTACATAACGGGCACTTGGACTATGTAGGTTAACTAGCAGACAATTGGACGATCTAGGTTAACTAGCGGGTATTTGGACTATCTAGGTTAGCTAAGTGGCACTTGGAGTATGTAGGTTAACTAGCGGGCCCATTGATTATGTAGGGTAACTAGTGGGCACTTGGACGATCTAGGTTACCTAGCGGGCACATGGACTATGTAGGTTAACTAGCGGGCATTTGTACTATGTGGGTTCCCTAGCGGGCATTTGGACTATCTAGGTTATCTGACGGGCACTTGCACTATGTGGGTATCCTAGTGGGCATTTGGACTATCTAGGTTACCTAGCGGGCACTTGGACTTTGTACGTTCCCTAGCGGGCACTTGGACTATCTAGGTTACCTAGCGGGCACTTGGACAATGTACGTTACCTAGCGGGCACTTGGACTATCTATGTTAACTAGCGGGCACTTGGACTATGTAAGTTCCCTATCGGGCACTTGGACTAGATAGGTTCTCTAGTGGGCACTTGGTCTATCTAGGTTAACTAGCGGGCACTTGGACTATCTATGTTAACTAGCGAGCACTTGGACTATCTAGGTTAACTAGCGGGCATTTGGACTATTAGGGTCCCTAGCGGGCATTTGGTGTATTTTGGTTACTTAGCGGGCACTTGGACTATGTAGGTTAACGAACGGGAACTTGGACTATGTAGGTAACCTAGTGGTCACTTGAACAGTCTAGGTTACCTAGCGGGCACTTGGAGTATGTAGTTAACTAGGGGGCACTTGGACTATCTAGGTTAACTAGCGGGCCCTTGGACGATGTAGGTTAACTAGCGGGCCCTTGGACTATCTATGTTACCTAGCGAGCATTTGGACTATCTAGGTTAACTAGCGGGCATTTGGACTATTAGAGTCCCTAGTGGGCATTTGGTGTATATTGGTTACCTAGCGGGCACTTGGACTATGTAGGTTAACGAACGGGAACTTGGACTATGTAGGTAACCTAGTGGTCACTTGAACAGTCTAGGTTACCTAGCGGGCACTTGGAGTATGTAGGTTAACTAGGGGGCACTTGGACTATCTAGGTTAACTAGCGGGCCCTTGGACGATGTAGGTTAAGTAGCGGGCCCTTGGACTATGTAGGTTAACTAGCGGGCCCTTGGAATATGTAGGTTAACTAGCGGGCACTTGGACGATCTAGGTTAACTAGCGGGTACTTGGACTATGTAGGTTAACTAGCGGGCCCTAGGACTATGTTGATTAACTAGCGGCACGTGGACTATCTACGTTAACAAGCGGGCCCTTGGACTATGTAGATTCCCTAGCGGGCACTTGGACTATGTAGGTGAACTACCGGGCACTTGCACTATCTAGGTTACCTAGCGGGCACTTGGACTATATACGTTCCCTAGCGGGCACTTGGACTATCTATGTTAACTAGCGGGCACTTGTACTATGTAGGTTAACTAGGGGACACTTGCACTATGTAGGTTACCTAGCGGCACATGGAATATCTAGGTTAACTAGCGGGCACTTGGACTATCTAGGTTAACTAGCTGGCACTTGGACTATGTAGGTTAACTAGCGGGCCCTTGGACTATCTAGGTTACATAGCTGGAACTTGGACTATATAGGTTACTTTGCGGGCACTATGACTATGTAGGTTAACCAAAGACACTTGGACGATCTAGGTTAAATATTGGGCCCTTGGACTATGTAGGTTAACGAACGGGCATTTGGACTATGTAAGTTACCTAGCAGGCACTTGGACTGTCTAGGTTACCTAGCGGGCACTTGGACTATCTAGGTTAATGAACGGGCACTTGGACTATCTAAGTTAACTAGCGGGCACTTGGACTATGTAGGTTACCTAGCGGGCCCTAAGACTATGTAGGTTAAGTAGCGGGCACTTGGACTATCTAGGTTAACTAGCGGGTTCTTGGACTATGTAGGTTAACTAGCGGGCACTTGGACTATCTAGGTTAACTAGCTGACCTTGGACTATGTTAGTTAACTAGTGGGCACTTAGACTATCTAGGTTAACTAGCGGGAACTTGCACAATGCAGGTTCCCTAGCGGGCACTTTGACTATGTAGCTTCCCTAGCGGGCACTTGGAGTATATAGGTTCTCTACGGGCACTTGGACTATCTAGGTTCCCTAACGGGCACTTGGAATGTGTAGGTTCCCTATCGGGCACTTGGACTATGTAGGTTCCTCTGCGGGAACTTGGACTATGTAGGTTCCCTATCAGGCACTTGGACTATGTAGGTTAACTAGAGGACACTTGGACTATGTAAGTTCCCTAGCGGCCATTTGGACTATATATGTTACCTAGCGGGCACTTGGACTATCTAGGTTAACTAGCGGGCACTTGGATTATCTAGGTCAACTAACGGGCACTTGGACTATATATGTTCCAGAGCGGGCAATTGGACTATGTAGGTTCCTTAGCGGGCACTTGGACTATCTAGGTTCCCTAAAGGGCACTTGGACTATCTAGGTTACCTAGTGGGCACTTGGACTATGTAGGTTAACTAGCAGACAATTGGACGATCTAGGTTAACTAGCGGGTGCTTGGACTATCTAGGTTAGCTAAGTGGCACTTGGACTATGTAGGATAACTAGCGGACACTTGCACGATCCAGGTTATCTAGCGGGCTCTTGCACTATGTAGGTTAACTAGCGGGCCCATTGACTATGTAGGTTAACTAGTGGGCACTTGGACGATCTAGGTTACCTAGCGGGCACATGGACTATGTAGGTTAACTAGCGGGCACTTGGACTATGTGGGTTCCCTAGCGGGCATTTGGACTATCTAGGTTTCCTGACGGGCACTTGGACTATGTGGGTTCCCTAGTGGGCATTTGGACTATCTAGGTTACCTAGCGTGCACTTGGACTATGTAGGTTCCCAGGCGGGCATTTCGACTATATAGATAACCTAGCGGGCACTTAGACTTTGTAGGTTACCTAGCTGGCACTTGGACTAAATATGTTGCCTACCGGGTTCTTGGAGTATGTAGGTTACCTAGAGGGCTGTTGGACTATCTAGGTTACCTAGCGGTCACTTGGACTATCTAGGTTAAATAGCGGGCACTTGGACTTTCTAGGTCAACTAGCGGGCCCTTGTACTATGTAGGTTGCTTAGTGGGCACTTGGACTATCTAGGTTAGGTAACGGGCACTTGGACTTCTAGGTTAACGAACGGGCACTTGGACTATGTAGGTTAACTAGCGAGCACTTGGACTCTAGGTTACCTAGCAGGCACTTGGACTATCTAGGTTTCCTAGTGGGCACTTGGACTATCGAGGTTAACGAACGGGCACTTGGACTATGTAGGTAACCTAGCGGGCACTTGGACAGTCTAGGTTAACTAGCGGGCACTTGGACTATCTAGATTAACGAACGGGCACTTGGACTATGTAGGTTACCTAGCGGGCACTTGGACTATGTAGGATCCCTATCGGACATTTGGACTACTTTGGTTACCTGGCGGGCACTTGGACTATCTAGGTCAACTAGCGGGCCCTTGTACTATGTAGGTTAACTAGCGAGCACTTGGACTATCTAGGTTAACAAGCAGGCACTTGGACTATCAAAGTTAACAAGTGAGCCCTTGGACTATGTAGGTTAACTAGCCGGCCCTTGGACTATCTAGGTTACCTAGCAGGCACTTGGACTATATAGGTTACCTAGTGGGCACATGGACTATGTAGGTTAGCTAGTGGGCACTTAGACTATCTAGGTTACCTAGCGGGCCCTGGGACTATGTAGGTTTCCTAGCGGGCACTTGGACTATCTAGGTTAACGAACGGTCACTTGGACTATGTAGGTAACCTAGCGGGCACTTGGACAGTCTAGGTTACCTAGCGGGCACTTGGACTGCCTAGGTAAACGAAAGGGCACTTGGACTATGTAGGTTACCTAGCGGGCACTTGGACTATGTAGGATCCCTATCGGACATTTGGAATACTTAGTTTACCTAGCGGGCACTTGGACTATCTAGTTTAACTAGCGGGCACTTGGACTATGTAGGTCAACTAGCGGGCCCTTGGAATATCTAGGTTAGCTAACGGGCACTTAGATTATGTAGGTTAACTAGCGGGCACTTGGAATACGTAGGTTAACTAGCGTGCCCATGGACTATGTAGATTTACTAGCGGGCCCTTGGACTATCTAGGTTCCCTAAAGGGCACTTGGACTATGTAGGCTAATTAGGGGGCCTTTGGACGATCTAGGTTACCTAGCAGGTACTTGAACTATCTAGGTTAACTAGCGGGCATTTGCACTATCTAGGTTACATAGCGGGCACTTGGATTATGTAGGTTCTCTATCGGGCACTTGGACTATGTAGGTTAACTAGCGCGCACTTGGACAGTCTAGGTTACCTAGCGGGCACTTGGATTATCTAGGTTAACGAACGGGCACTTGGACTTGTAGGTTAACTAGAAGGCACGTGGACAATCTAGGTTAACTAGCGGGCACTTGGACGATCTAGGTTAACTAGCGGGCACTTGGACTATCAAAGTTAACAAGTGAGCCCTTGGACTATGTAGGTTAACTAGCGGGCCCTTGGACTATCTAGGTTACCTAGTGGGCACTTGGAATATCTAGGTTAACGAACGGGCATTTTGAATATATAGGTAACCTAGCGGGCACTTGGACTGTCTAGGTTACCTAGCGGGTACTTGGACTTCTAGGTTAACGAACGGGCTCTTGGACTATGTAGGTTGCCCAGTGGGCACTTGGACTATCTAGGTTAGGTAACGGGCACTTGGACTATCTGGGTTACCTAGCGGGGACTTGGACAATGTAAGTTACCTGGCGGACACTTGGACTATCTAGGTTACCTAACGGGCACTTTGACTATCAAGGTTACATAGCGGGCACTTGGACTATGTAGGTTAAATAGCGAGCACTTGGACTCTAGGTTACCTAGCGGGCACTTGGACTATCTAGGTTAACTAGCGGGCCCTTGGACTATGTAGGTTTCCTAGCGGGCACTTGGACTATCTAGGTTAACGAACGGGCACTTGGACTATGTAGGATACCTAGCGGGCACATGGACTATGTAGGATCCCTATCGGACATTTGGACTACTTAGTTTACCGAGCGGGCACTTGGACTATCTAGGTTAACTAGAGGGCACTTGGACTATCTAGGTCAAATAGCGGCCCTTGTACTATGTAGGTTAACTAGAGAGCACTTGGACTATCTAGGTTAACTAGTGGACCTTGGACTATGTGGGTTAACTAGCGGGCCCTTGGACTATGTAGGTTAACTAGCGGGCACTTGGACGATCTAGGTTAACTAGAGGGCACTTGGACTATCTAGGTTACCTAGCGGGCACTTAGACAATGTAGGTTCCCAGGCGGGCATTTGGACTATATAGATAACCTAGCAGGCACTTAGACTTTGTAGGTTACCTAGCGGGCACTTGGACTATCTAGGTTACCTGGCTGGCACAAAAACTATCTACGTTGCCTAGCGGGTTCTTGGAGTATGTAGGTTACCTAGAGGGCTGTTGGACTATCTAGGTTACCTAGCGGGCACTTGGACCATCTAGGTTAACTAATGGTCACTTGGACTATGTAGGTTCCCCAGTGGGCCCTTGGACTATGTAAGTTCCCTAGCGGGCACTTGGACGATATGGGTTAACTAGAGGGCATTTGGACTATGTTGGTTACCTAGCGGGCACTTGGACTATGTAGGTTCCTTATCGGGCACTTGGAGAATGTAGGTTAACTAGGGGGCACTAGGACTATGGAGGTTACCTAGCGGGCCCTTGGACTATCTAGGTTACCTAGCGGGCATTTGGATTATGTAGGCTCCCTAGCGGGCATTTGGACTACATAGATTCCTTAGCGGGCACTTAGACTTTGTAGGTTACCTTGCGGGCACTTGGACTACTTTGGTTACCTTGCGGGCACTTGGACTATCTAATTTAACTAGCGGGCACTTGGACTATCTAGGTCAACTAGCGGGCCCTTGTACTATGTAGGTTGCTTAGTGGGCACTTGGACTATCTAGGTTAGGTAACGGGCACTTGGACTATCTAGGTTACCTAGCAGGAACTTGGACAATGTAAGTTACCTAGCGGGCACTTGGACTATCTAGGTTACCTAACGGGCACTTTGACTATCTAGGTTACATAGCGGGCACTTGGACTATGTAGGTTCACTAGCGAGCACTTGGACTCTAGGTTACCTAGCGTTCATTTGCCCTATCTAGGTTACCTAGCGGGCCCTTGGACTATGTAGGTTTCCTAGCGGGCACTTGGACTATCTAGGTTAACGAAAGGGCACTTGGACTATGTAGGTAACCTAGCGGCACTTGGACAGTCTAGGTTACCTAGCGGGCACTTGGACTATCTAGGTTAACGAATGGGCACTTGGCCTATGTAGGTTACCTAGCGGGCACTTGGACTATGTAGGATCCCTATCGGACATTTGGACTACTTTGGTTACCTAGCGGGCACTTGACCAATCTAGGTTAACTTGCGGGCACTTGGACTATCTAGCTCAACTAGCGGGCCCTTGTACTATGTAGGTTAACTAGCGAGCACTTGGACTATCTAGGTTAACTAGCGGACCTTGAACTATGTAGGTTAACTAACGGGCCCTTGGACTATGTAGGTTAACTATCGGGCACTTGGACGATCTAGGTTAACTAGAGGGCACTTGGACTATCTAGGTTACCTAGCGGGCACTTGGACTATGTAGGTGCCCTAGCGGGCATTTGGACTATATAGATAACCTAGTGGGCACTTAGACTTTGTAGGTTACCTAGCTGGCACTTGAACTATCTACGTAGCCTAGCGGGTTCTTGGAGTATGTAGGTTACCTAGCGGGTTGTTGGACTATCTAGGTTACCTAGCGGGCACTTGGACTCTCTAGGTTAACTAACGGGCTCTTGGACTATGTAGGTTCCCTAGCGGGCCCTTGCACTATGTAAGTTCCCTAGCGGGCACTTGGACTATATGCGTTAACTAGAGGGCATTTGGACTATGTAGGTTACCTAGCGGGCACTTGGACTCTCTAGGTTAACTAACGGGCTCTTGGACTATGTAGGTTCCCTAGCGGGCCCTTGCACTATGTAAGTTCCCTAGCGGGCACTTGGACTATATGCGTTAACTAGAGGGCATTTGGACTATGTAGGTTACCTAGCGGGCACTTGGACTATCTAGGTTACCTAGCGGGCATTTGGATTATGTAGGCTCCCTAGCACGCATTTGGACTATATAGATTCCTTAGCGGGTACTTAGACTTTGTAGGTTACCTAGGGGGCACTTGGACTATCTAGGTTACCTAGCTGGCACTTGAACTATCTACGTTACCTAGCGGGTACTTGGAGTATGTAGGTTACCTGCCGGGCTGTTGGACTATCTAGGTTACCTAACGGGCACTTGGACTATCTAGGTTAACTAACGGGCACTTGGACTATGTAGGTTGCCTAGCGAGCACTTGGACTATGTAGGTTCCCTAGAGGGCACTTGGACTATGTAGGTTCCCTATCGGGTACTTGGACTGTCTAGGTTAACTAGCGGGCAATTGGACTGTCTAGGTTACCTAGTGGGCACTTGGACTATGTATGTTCCCTAGCGGGCACTTGGGCTATCTATGTTACCTAGCGGGCACTTGGACTATGTAGGTTAACGAATGGGAATTTGGACTATGTAGGTTAACTAGCGGGCACTTGGACTATCTAGGTTACCTACGGGCACTTGGACTATGTAGGTTCCCTAGCGGGCAATTGGGCTATCTACGTTACCTAGCGGGCACTTAGACTATTTTGGTTAACGAACGGGCACTTGGACTATGTAGGTAAACTAGTGGTCACTTGGGCTGTCTAGGTTACCTAGCGGGAACTTGGACTATGTAGGTTAACTAGCGGGCACTTGGACTATCTAGGTTAACTAGCGGGCCCTTGGTCTATGTAGGTTAACTAGCAGGCCTTTGGAGTATGTAAGTTAACTAGAGGGGACTTTGATGATTCTGGTTAACTAGCGGGCACTTGGACTATGTAGTTTCCCTAGCTGGCATTTGGATTATTTAGGTTATCTAGTGGGCACTTGGACTATGTAGGTTACCTAGCGGGCACTTGGACTATTTAGGTCAACTAGAAGGCACTTGGACTATCAAGGTTAACTAGCGAGCCCATGGACTATCTAGGTTAACTAGCGGGCACTTGGATTATCTAGGTTAACTAACGGGCACTTGGACTATGTATGTTCCAGAGCGAGCAATTGGACTATGTAGGTTCCCTAGCGGGCACTTGGATTATCTAGGTTCCCTAAAGGGCACTTGGACTATCTAGGTTAACTAGCGGGCACTTTGACTATGTAGGTTAACTGGCGGACACTTGCACTATGTAGGTTACCTAGCGGGCACTTGAACTATCTAGGTTACCTAGCGGGCACTTGCACTATCTAGGTTACCTAGCGGGCACTTGGACTATCTAGGTTCCCTAGCGGGCCCTTGGACTATGTAGGTTACCTAGCGGGCACTTGGACTATCTAGGTTAACGAACGTGCACTTGGACTATGTAGGTAAACTAGCGGGCACTTGGACTGTCTAGGTTACCTAGCGGGCACTTGGACTGTCTAAGTTACCTAGCGGGCACTTGGCCTATCTAGGTTAACGAACGGACACTTGGACTATGTAGGTTAACTAGCGGACAATTCGACTCTCTAGGTTAGCTAACCGGCAATTGGACTATCTAGGTTACCTAGCAGGCACTTGGACTATGTAGGTTCCCTAGAGGGCACTTGGACTATTTAGGTTACCTAGCAGGCACTTTGACTATCTAGGTTAACTAACGGGCACTTGGACTATGTAGGTTGCCTAGCGAGCACATGGACTATGTAGGTTCCCTAGCGGGCACTTGGACTATGTAGGTTCTCTATCGGGTACTTGGACTGTCTAGGTTAACTAGCGGGCAATTGGACTGTCTAGGTGACCTAGTGGGCACTTGGAGTATGTAGTTTACCTAGCAGGCTCTTGGACTATGTAGGTTAACTAGCGGGCACCTGGACTATCTACGTTACCTAGAGGGCAATTGGACTATGTACGTTTCCTAGCGGGCATTTGGGCTATCTACATTACCTAGCGGGCACTTGGACTATGTAGGTTAACGAACGGGCACTTGGACTATGTAGGTAACCTAATGGTCACTTGGACTGTCTAGGTTACCCAGCGGGGACTTGGACTATGTAGGTTAACTAGCGGGCACTTGGACTATGTAGGATCCCTATCGGACATTTGTACTACTTAGGTTAACTAGCGGGCACTTTGACTATCTAGGTTAACTAGCGGGCACTTGGACTATCTAGGTTTACTAACGGACTTTGGACTATGTAGGTTAACTAGCGGGCCCTTGGACTTTGTACGTCCCCTAGTGGGCACTTGGACTATCTAGGTTAACTAACGGGCACTAGGACTATCTAGGTTAACTAGCGGGCACTTGGACTATCTAGGTTACCTAGCAGGCACTTAGATTATGAAGGATCCCTAGCAGGCACCTGGACTATCTAGGTTACCTAGCGGGCACGTGGACTATGTAGGTTAACTAGAGGACACTTGCACGATCTAGGTTAACTAGCGGGCCATTGCACTATGTAGGTTAACTAGCGGGCCCATGGATTATGTAGGTTTACTAGCAGGCACTTGGACTATCTAGGTTAACTAGTAGGCACTTGGACTATGTAGTTTCCCTAGCGGGCATTTGGACTATTTATGTTACCATCGGGAACTTGGACTATGTAGGATCCTATCGTCCACTTGGTCTACTTAGGTTAACTAGCGGGCACATGGACTATCTAGGTTAACTAGCGGGCACTTGGACTATCTAGGTCAACTAGCGGGCCCTTGTACTATGTAGGTTAACTAGCGGGCCCTTGGACTATGTAAGTTAACTAGCGGGCACTTGGACTATCTAGGTTTCCTAGCCGGCACTCGTACTATGTACATACCCTAGCGTGCACTTGGACTATCTAGGTTACCTAGCGGGCACTTGGACTATGTACGTCCCCTAGTGGGCACTTGGACTATCTAGGTAAACTAACGGGCACTTGGACTATGTAGTTTCCCTAGCGGGCATTTGGATTATTTAGGTTACGTAGTGGGCACTTGGACTATGTAGGTTACCTAGCGGGCACTTGGACTATGTAGGTTAACTAGAAGGCACTTGGACTATGTAGGTTACCTATCGGGGCCTTGGACTATGTAGGTTACCAGCGGGCACTTGGACTATCTAGGTTAACGAACGTGCACTTGGACTATGTAGGTAACCTAGCAGGCACTTGGACTGTCTAGGATACCTAGCGGGCACTTGGCCTATCTAGGTTAACGAACGGGCACTTGGACTATGTAGGTTAACTATCGGACACTTCGACTATCTAGGTTAGCTAACGGGCAATTGGACTATCTAGGTTACCTAGCGGGCACTTGGACTATGTAGGTTCCCTAGCGGGCACTTGGACTATTTAGGTTACCTAGCAGGCACTTTGACTATCTAGGTTAACTAACGGGCACTTGGACTATGTAGGTTGCCTAGCGAGCACTTGGACTATGAACGTCCCCTAGCGGGCACTTGGACTATCTAGGTTAACTAGAGGGTCCTTGGACTATGTAGGTTAACTATCGGGCACTTGGATTATCTAGGTTAACTAGCGGGCACTTGGAAGATCTAAGTTAACTTGCGGGCACTTGGACGATCTAGGTTAACTAGCGGGCACTTGAACGATCTAAGTTAACTAGCGGGCACTTGGACTATCTAGATTAACTAGCGGGCCTTTGGACTATCTAGGTTAACTAGCGGGCACTTGGACTATCTAGGTTAACTAGCGGGCACTTGGACTATGTAGTTTCCCTAGCGGGCATTTGGATTATTTAGGTTACCTAGTGGGCACTTGGACTATGTAGGTTACCTAGCGGGGCCTTGGACTACGTAGGGTACCAGCGGGCCCTTGGACTATCCAGGTTAACGAACGTGCACTTGGATTATGTAGGTAAACTAGCGGGCACTTGGACTGTCTAGGTTACCTAGCGGGCACTTGGCCTATCTAGGTTAACGAACGGACACTTGGACTATGTAGGTTAACTAGCGGACAATTCGACTATCTAGATTAGCTAACCGGCAATTGGACTATCTAGGTTACCTAGCAGGCACTTGGACTATGTAGGTTCCCTAGAGGGCACTTGGACTATTTAGGTTACCTAGCAGGCACTTTGACTATCTAGGTTAACTAACGGGCACTTGGACTATGTAGGTTGCCTAGCGAGCACTTGGACTATGTAGGTTCCATAGCGGGCACTTGGACTATATAGGTTCCCTATCGGGTACTTGGACTGTCTAGGTTAACTAGCGGGCAATTGTACTGCCTAGGTTACCTAGTGGGCACTTGGAGTATGTAGTTTACCTAGCAGGCACTTGGACTATGTAGGTTAACGAACGGGCACTTGGACTATGTAGGTAACCTAATGGTCACTTGGACTGTCTAGGTTACCTAGCGGGGACTTGGACTATGTAGGTTAACTAGCGGGCACTTGGACTATGTAGGATCCCTATCGCACATTTGTACTACTTAGGTTAACTAGTGGGCACTTTGACTATCTAGGTTAACTAGCGGGCACTTGGACTATCTAGGTTAACGAACGGACCTTGGACTATGTAGGTTAACTAGCGGGCCCTTGGACTATGTACGTCCCCTATTGGGCACTTGGACTATCTAGGTTAACTAACGGGCACTAGGACTATCTAGGTTAACTAGCGGGCACTTGGACTATCTAGGTTACCTAGCAGGCACTTAGATTATGAAGGATCCCTAGCAGGAACTTGGACTATCTAGGTTACCTAGCGGGCACGTGGACTATGTAGGTTAGCGAGCGGACACTTGCACTATCTAGGTTAACTAGCGGGCACTTGGACTATCTAGGTCAACTAGCGGGCCCTTGTACTATGTAGGTTAACTAGCGGGCACTTGGACTATATAGGTTAACTAGCGGACCTTGGACTATGTAGGTTAACTAACGGGCCCTTGGACTATGTAAGTTAACTAGCGGGCACTTGGATTATCTAGGTTTCCTAGCAGGTACTAGGACTATGTACATACCCTAGCGTGCACTTGGACTATCTAGGTTACATAGCGGGCACTTCGACTATGTACGTCCCCTAGTTGGCACTTGGACTATCTAGGTTAACTAACGGGCACTTGGACTATGTAGTTTCCTTAGCGGGCATTTGGATTATTTAGGTTACCTAGTGGGCAATTGGACTATGTAGGTTACCTAGCGGGCATTTAGACTATGTAGGTTAACTAGAAGGCACTTGGACTATGTAGGTTACGTAGCGGGCCCTTGGACTATGTAGGTTACCAGCGGGCACTTGGACTATCTAGGTTAACGAACGTGCACTTGTACTATGTAGGTAACCTAGCAGGCACTTGGACTGTCTAGGTTACCTAGCGGGCACTTGGTCTATCTAGGTTAACGAACGGGCACTTGGACTATGTAGGTTAACTATCGGACACTTCGACTATCTAGGTTAGCTAACGGGCAATTGGACTATCTAGGTTACCTAGCGGGCACTTGGACTATGTAGGTTCCCTAGCGGGCACTTGGACTATTTAGGTTACCTAGCAGGCACTTTGACTATCTAGGTTAACTAACGGGCACTTGGACTATGTAGGTTGCCTAGCGAGCACTTGGACTATGTACGTCCCCTAGCGGGCACTTGGACTATCTAGGTTAACTAGAGGGTCCTTGGACTATGTAGGTTAACTATCGGGCACTTGGATTATCTAGGTTAACTAGCGTGCACATGGACGATCTAGGTTAATTAGCGGGCACTTGGACTATCTAGGTTAACTAGCGGGCACTTGGACTATCTAGATTAACTAGCGGGCCCTTGGATTATCTAGGTTAACTAGCAGGCACTTGGACTATCTAGGTTAACTAGCGGGCACTTGGACTATGTAGTTTCCCTAGCGGGCATTTGGATTATTTAGGTTACCTAGTGGGCACTTGGACTATGTAGGTTACCTAGCGGGCACTTGGACTATGTAGGTTAACTAGAAGGCACTTGGAGTATCAAGGTTACCTAGCGGGCCCTTGGACTATGTAGGTTACCAGCGGGCACTTGGACTATCTAGGTTAACGAACGGGCACTTGGACTATGTAGGTTACCTAGCGGGCACTTGGAATATGTAGGATCCCTATCGGACATTTAGGACTACTTAGGTTACCTAGCGGGCACTTGGCCTATCTAGGTTAACGAATGGGCACTTGGACTATGTAGGTTAACTAGGGCACACTTCGACTGTCTAGGTTAGCTAACGGGCAATTGGACTATCTAGGTTAACTAACGGGCACTTGGACTATGTAGGTTGCCTAGCGAGCACTTGGACTATGTACGTCCCCTAGCGGGCACTTGGACTATCTAGGTTAACTAGAGGGTCCTTGGACTATGTAGGTTAACTATCGGTCACTTGGATTGTCTAGGTTAACTAGGTGGCACATGGTCGATCTAGGTTAACTAGCGGGCACTTGGACTATCTAGGTTAACTAGCGGGCCTTTGGACTATCTAGATTAACTAACGGGCCCTTGGATTATCTAGGTTAATCAGCAGGCACTTGGACTATCTAGGTTAACTAGCGGGCACTTGGACTATGTAGTTTCACTAGCGGGCATTTGGATTATTTCGGTTACCTAGTGGGCACTTGGACTATGTAGGTTAACTAGAAGGCACTTGGACTATCAAGGTTACCTAGCGGGCCCTTGGACTATATAGGTTACCAGCCGGCACTTGGACTATCTAGGTTAACGAACAGGCACTTGGACTATGTAGGTTACCTAGCGGGCACTTGGACTATGTAGGATCCCTATCGGACATTTGGACTACTCAGGTTACCTAGCGGGCACTTGGCCTATCTAGGATAACGAATGGGCACTTGGACTATGTAGGTTAACTAGCGGACACTTCGACTATCTAGGTTAGCTAACGGGCAATTGGACTATCTAGGTTACCTAGCGGTCACTTGGACTATGTAGGTTCCCTAGCGGGCACGTGGACTATTTAGGTTACCTAGCAGGCACTTTGACTATCTAGGTTAACTAACGGGCACTTGGACTATGTAGGTTGCCTATCGAGCACTTGGACTATGTATGTTCCCAGCGGGCACTTGGACTATGTAGGTTCCCTAATGGGTACTTGGACTGTCTAGGTTTACTAGCGGGCAATGGGACTGTCTAGGTTACCTAGTGGGCACTTGGACTATGTAGTTTACCTAGCAGGCACTTGGACTATATAGGTTAACTAGCGGGCACTTGGACTATCTAGGTTACCTAGCGGGCACTTGGATTATGTAGGTAACATAATGGTCACTTCGACTGTCTAGGTTACCTAGCGGGGACTTGGACTATGTAGGTTAACTAGCGGGCACTTGGACTATGTAGGATCCCTATCGGACATGTGTACTACTTAGGTTAACTAGCGGGCACTTGGACTATCTAGGTTAACTAACGGACCTTGGACTATGTAGGTTAACTAGCGGGCACTTGGACTATGTATGTCCCCTAGTGGGCACTTGGACTATCTAGGTTAACTAACGGGAACTAGGACTATCTAGGTTACCTAGCGGGCACTTGAACTATCTAGGTTACCCAGCAGGCACTTAGATTATGAAGGATCCCTAGCAGGCACTTGGACTATCTAGTTTACCTAGCAGGCACGTGGACTATGTAGGTTAACTAGCGGGCCCATGGATTATGTAGGTTTACTAGCAGGCACTTGGACTATCTAGGTTAACTAGCAGGCACTTGGACTATGTAGTTTCCCTAGCGGGCATTTGGACTACTTAGGTTATCATCGGGAACTTGGACTATGTAGGGTACCTAGCGGGCACTTGGACTATGTACGTCCCCTAGTGGGCACTTGGACTATCTAGGTTAACTAACGGGCACTTGGACTATGTAGGTTGCCTAGCAGGCACTTGGACTATGTAGGTTCCCTAGCGGGCACTTGGATTATGTAGGGTCCCTATCGGGCACTTGGACTATGTAGGTTAACTAGTGGGCCCTTGGACTGTCTAGGTAACCGAGGGGGCACTTTGACTATCTAGGTTAACGAACGGGCACTTGAACAATGTACGTAACCTAGCGGCCACTTGACTGTCTAGGTTACCTAGCGGGCACTTTGACTATCTAGGTTAACGAACGGGCACTTGGACTATGTAGGTTACCTAGCGAGCACTTGGACTATGTATGATCCCTATTGGACATTTGGACTACTTAGGTTAACTAACGGGCACTTGGACTATCTAGGTTAACTAGCGGGCACTTGGACTATCCAGGTCAACTAGCGGGCCCCTGTACTATGTAGGTTAAGTAGCGGGCACTTGGACTATATAGGTTAACCAGTGGGCACTTGGCCTATCTAGGTTAACGAACGGACACTTGGACTATGTAGGTTAACTAGCGGACCATTCGACTCTCTAGGTTAGCTAACCGGCAATTGGACTATCTAGGTTACCTAGTAGGCACTTGGACTATGTAGGTTCCCTAGAGGGCACTTGGAAAATTTAGGTTACCTAGATGGCACTTTGACTATCTAGGTTAACTAACGGGCACTTGGACTATTTAGGTTGCCTAGCGAGCACATGGAATATGTAGGTTCCCTAGCGGGCACTTGGACTATGTAGGTTCCCTATCGGGTACTTGGACTGTCTAGGTTAACTAGCGGGCAATTGGACTGTCTAGGTTACCTAGTGGGCACTTGGAGTATGTAGTTTACCTAGCAGGCTCTTGGACTATGTAGGTTAACTAGCGGGCTCTTGGACTATCTACGTTACCTAGAGGGCACTTGGACTATGTACGTTTCCTAGCGGGCACTTGGGCTATCTACATTACCTAGCGGGCACTTGTACTATGTAGGTTAACTAGCGGGCACTTGGACTATGTAGGTAACCTAATGGTCACTTGGACTGTCTAGGTTACCCAGCGGGCACTTTGTCTATCTAGGTTAACTAGCGAGCACTTGGACTATCTAGGTTTACTAACGGACTTTGGACTATGTAGGTTAACTAGCGGGCCCTTGGACTTTGTACGTCCCCTAGTGGGCACTTGGACTATCTAGGTTAACTAACGGGCACTAGGACAATCTAGGTTAACTAGCGGGCACTTGGACTATCTAGGTTACCTAGCAGGCACTTAGATTATGAGGTATCCCTAGCAGGCACCTGGACTATCTAGGTTACCTAGCGGGCACGTGGACTATGTAGGTTAACTAGGGGACACTTGCACGATCTAGGTTAACTAGCGGGCCATTGCACTATGTAGGTTAACTAGCGGGCCCATGGATTATGTAGGTTTACTAGGGGGCACTTGGACTATCTAGGTTAACTAGTAGGCACTTGGACTATGTAGTTTCCCTAGCGGGCATTTGGACTATTTAGGTTACCATCGGGAACTTGGACTATGTAGGATCCTATCGTCCACTTGGTCTACTTATGTTAACTAGCGGGCACATGGACTATCTAGGATAACTAGCGGGCACTTGGACTATCTAGGTCAACTAGCGGGCCCTTGTACTATGTAGGTTAACTAGCGGGCCCTTGGACTATGTAAGTTAACTAGCGGGCACATGGATTATCTAGGTTTCCTAGCCGGCACTCGTACTATGTACATACCCTAGCGTGCACTTGGACTATCTAGTTACCTAGCGGGCACTTGGACTATGTACGTGCCCTAGTGGGCACTTGGACTATCTAGGTTAACTAACGGGCACTTGGACTATGTAGTTTCCCAAGCGGGCATTTGGATTATTTAGGTTACGTAGTGGGCACTTGGACTATGTAGGTTACCTAGCGGGCACTTGGACTATGTAGGTTAACTAGAAGGCACTTGGACTATGTAGGTTACCTATCGGGGCCTTGGACTATGTAGGTTACCAGCGGGCACTTGGACTATCTAGGTTAACGAACGTGCACTTGGACTATGTAGGTAACCTAGCAGGCACTTGGACTGTCTAGGTTACCTAGCGGGCACTTGGCCTATCTAGGTTAACGAACGGGCACTTGGACTATGTAGGTTAACTATCGGACACTTCGACTATCTAGGTTAGCTAACGGGCAATTGGACTATCTAGGTTACCTAGCGGGCACTTGGACTATGTAGGTTCCCTAGCGGGCACTTGGACTATTTAGGTTCCCTAGCAGGCACTTTGACTATCTAGGTTAACTAACGGGCACTTGGACTATGTAGGTTGCCTAGCGAGCACTTGGACTATGAACGTCCCCTAGCGGGCACTTGGACTATCTAGGTTAACTAGAGGGTCCTTGGACTATGTAGGTTAACTATCGGGCACTTGGATTATCTAGGTTAACTTGCGGGCACTTGGACGATCTAGGTTAACTAGCGGGCACTTGAACGATCTAAGTTAACTAGCGGGCACTTGGACTATCTAGATTAACTAGCGGGCCCTTGGACTATCTAGGTTAACTAGCGGGCACTTGGACTATGTAGTTTCCCTAGCGGGCATTTGGATTATTTAAGTTACCTAGTGGGCACTTGGACTATGTAGGTTACCTAGCGGGCACTTGGACTATGTAGGTTAACTAGAAGGCACTTGGACTATGTAGGTTACCTAGCGGGGCCTTGGACTATGTAGGGTACCAGCGGGCCCTTGGACTATCTAGGTTAACGAACGTGCACTTGGACTATGTAGGTAAACTAGCGGGCACTTGGACTGTCTAGGATACCTAGCGGGCACTTCGCATATCTAGGTTAACGAACTGACACTTGGACTATGTAGGTTAACTAGCGGACAATTCGAGTATCTAGATTAGCTAACCGGCAATTGGACTATCTAGGTTACCTAGCAGGCACTTGGACTATGCCGGTTCCCTAGAGGGCACTTGGACTATTTAGGTTACTTAGCAGGCACTTTGACTATCTAGGTTAACTAACGGGCACTTGGACTATGTAGGTTGCCTAGCGAGCACTTGGACTATGTAGGTTCCATAGCGGGCACTTGGACTATATAGGTTCCCTATCGGGTACTTGGACTGTCTAGGTTAACTAGCGGGCAATTTGACTGCCTAGGTTACCTAGTGGGCACTTGGAGTATGTAGTTTACCTAGCAGGCACTTGGACTATGTAGGTTACCTAGCAGGCACTTAGATTATGAAGGATCCCTAGCAGGAACTTGGACTATCTAGGTTACCTAGCGGGCACGTGGACTATGTAGGTTAACTAGCGGACACTTGCACGATCTAGGTTAACTAGCGGGCACTTGGACTATCTAGGTCAAATAGCGGGCCCTTGTACTATGTAGGTTAACTAGCGGGCACTTGGATTATATAGGTTAACTAGCGGACCTTGGACTATGTAGGTTAACTAACGGGCCCTTGGACTATGTAAGTTAACTAGCGGGCACTTGGATTATCTAGGTTTCCTAGCTGGTACTAGGACTATGTACATACCCTAGCGTGCACTTGGACTATCTAGGTTACATAGCGGGCACTTCGACTATGTACGTCCCCTAGTGGGCACTTGGACTATCTAGGTTAACTAACGGGCCCTTGGACTATGTACATCCCCTAGTGGGCACTTGGACTATCTAGGTTAACTAACGGGCACTAGGACTATCTAGGTTAACTAGCGGGCACTTGGACTATCTAGGTTACCTAGCAGGCACTTAGATTATTAAGGATCCCTAGTAGGAACTTGGATTATCTAGGTTACCTAGCGGGCACGTGGACTATGTAGGATAACTAGCGGACACTTGCACGATCTAGGTTAACTAGCGGGCACTTGGACTATCTAGGTCAACTAGCGGGCCCTTGTACTATGTAGGTTAACTAGCGGACCTTGGACTATGTAGGTTAACTAACGGGCCCTTGGACTATGTAAGTTAACTAGCGGGCACTTGGATTATCTAGGTTTCCTAGCAGGTACTAGGACTATGTACATACCCTAGCGTGCACTTGGACTATCTAGGTTACCTAGCGGGCACTTCGACTATGTACGTCCCCTAGTGGGCACTTGGACTATCTAGGTTAACTAACGGGCACTTGGACTATGTAGTTTCTCTAGCGGGCATTTGGATTATTTAGGTTACCTAGTGGGCAATTGGACTATGTAGGTTACCTAGCGGGCATTTAGACTATGTAGGTTAACTAGAAGGCACTTGGACTCTGTAGGTTACGTAGCGGGCCCTTGGACTATATAGGTTACCAGCGGGCACTTGGACTATCTAGGTTAACGAACGTGCACTTGGACTATGTAGGTAACCTAGCAGGCACTTGGACTGTCTAGGTTACCTAGCGGGCACTTGGTCTATCTAGGTTAACGAACGGGCACTTGGACTATGTAGGTTAACTATCAGACACTTCGACTATCTAGGTTAGCTAACGGGCAATTGGACTATCTAGGTTACCTAGCGGGCACTTGGACTATGTAGGTTCCCTAGCGGGCACTTGGACTATTTAGGTTACCTAGCAGGCACTTTGACTATCTAGGTTAACTAACGGGCACTTGGACTATGTAGGTTGCCTAGCGAGCACTTGGACTATGTACGTCCCCTAGCGGGCACTTGGACTATCTAGGTTAACTAGAGGGTCCTTGTACTATGTAGGTTAACTATCGGGCACTTGGATTATCTAGGTTAACTAGCGGGCACATGGATGATCTAGGTTAATTAGCGGGCACTTGGACTATCTAGGTTAACTAGCGGGCAATTGGACTATCTAGATTAACTAGCGGGCCCTTGGATTATCTAGGTTAACTAGCAGGCACTTGGACTATCTAGGTTAACTAGCGGGCACTTGGACTATGTAGTTTCCCTAGCGGGCATTTGGATTATTTAGGTTACCTAGTGGACACTTGGACTATGTAGGTTACCTAGCGGGCACTTGGACTATGTAGGTTAACTAGAAGGCACTTGGAGTATCAAGGTTACCTAGCGGGCCCTTGGACTATGTAGGTTACCAGCGGGCACTTGGACTATCTAGGTTAACGAACGGGCACTTGGACTATGTAGGTTACCTAGCGGGCACTTGGACTATGTAGGATCCCTATCGGACATTTGGACTACTTAGGTTACCTAGCGGGCACTTGGCCTATCTAGGTTAATGAATGGGCACTTGGACTATGTAGGTTAACTAGGGGACACTTCGACTGTCTAGGTTAGCTAACGGGCAATTGGATTATCTAGGTTATCTAGCGGGCACTTGGACTATGTAGGTTCCCTAGCGGGCACTTTGACTATTTAGGTTACCTAGCAGGCACTTTGACTATCTAGGTTAACTAACGGGCACTTGGACTATGTAGGTTGCCTAGCGAGCACTTGGACTATGTATGTTCCCAGCGGGCACTTGGACTATGTAGGTTACCTAGCGGGCACTTGGACTGTGCAGGTTAAATAGAAGGCACTTGGACTATGTAGGTTACCTAGCGGGGCCTTGGACTATGTAGGGTACCAGCGGGCCCTTGGACTATCTAGGTTAACGAACGTGCACTTGGACTATGTAGGTAACCTAGCAGGCACTTGGACTGTCTAGGTTACCTAGCGGGCACTTGATCTATCTAGGTTAACGAACGTGCACTTGGACTATGTAGGTTAACTATCGGGCACTTCGACTATCTAGGTTAGGTAACGGGCAATTGGACTATCTAGGTTACCTAGCGGGCATTTGGAATATTTAGGTTACCTAGCAGGCACTTTGACTATCTAGGTTAACTAACGGGCACTTGGACTATGTAGGTTGCCTAGCGAGCACTTGGACTATGTACGTTCCCTAGCGGGCACTTGGACTATCTAGGTTAACTAGAGGGTCCTTGGACTATGTAGGTTAACTATCGGGCACTTGGATTGTCTAGGTTAACTAGGGGGCACATGGACGATCTAGGTTAACTAGCGGGCACTTGGACTATCTAGGTTAACTAGCGGGCCTTTGGACTATCTAGATTAACTAACGGGCCCTTGGATTATCTAGGTTAACCAGCAGGCACTTGGACTATCTATGTTAACTAGCGGGCATTTGGACTATGTAGTTTCCCTAGTGGGCATTTGGATTATTTAGGTTACCTAGTGGGCACATGGACTATGTAGGTTACCTAGCGGGCACTTGGACTATGTAGGTTAACTAGAAGGCACTTGGACTATCAAGGTTACCTAGCGGGCCCTTGGACTATATAGGTTACCAGCGGGCACTTGGACTATCTAGGTTACCTAACGGGCACTTGGACAATGTAGGTTCCCTAGCGGGCACTGGGATTATGTAGGTTCCCTATCGGGCACTTGGACTATGTAGGTTAACTAGCGGGCCCTTGGACTATCTAGGTTAACTAGCGGGCACTTGAACTATCTAGGTTAACTAGCGGGCACTTGGACTATGTAGTTTCCCTAGCGGGCATTTGGATTATTTAGGTTACCTAGTGGGCACTTGGACTATGTAGGTTACCTAGCGGGCACTTGGACTATGTAGGTTAACTAGAAGGCACTTGGACTATCAAGGTTAACTAGCGGGCCCTTGGACTATGTAGGTTACCAGCGGGCACTTGGACTATCTAGGTTAACAAACGTGCACTTGGACTATGTAGGTAACCTAGCGGGCACTTGGACTGTCTAGGTTACCTAGCAGGCACTTGGCCTATCTACGTTAACGAACGGGCACTTGGACTATGTAGGTTAACTAGCGGGTACTTGGACGATCTAGGTTAACTAGAGGGCACTTGGACTATATAGGTTAACTAGCGTGCACTTGGACTATCTAGGTTAACTAGCGGGCACTAGGATGATAAATGTTAACTAGCGGGCACTTGGACTATCTAGGTTAGCTAACGTGCACTTGGACTAAGTACGTCCCCTAGTGGGCACTTGGACACTCTAGGTTAACTAACGGGCACTAGGACTATCTAGGTTAACAAGCGGGCACTTGGACTATGTAAGTCAACTAGCGGGCCCTTGGACTATCTAGGTTAGCTAACTGGCACTTGGACTATGTAGGTTAACTAGCAGACACTTGCACGATCGAGGTTAACTAGCGGGCTCTTGCACTATGTAGGTTAACTAGTTGGCCCTTTGACTATGTTGGTTAACTAGCGGGCACATGGAAGATGTAGGTTAACTAGCGAGCACTTGGACTATGTAGGTTCCCTAGCGGGCATTTGGATTATTTAGGATACCTAGTGGGCACTTGGTCTATGTAGGTTACCTAGCGGGCACTTGGACTATGTAGGTTAACTAGAAGGCACTTGGACTATAAAGGTTAACTAGCGGGCCCTTGGACTATGTAGGTTACCAGCGGGCACTTGGACTATCTAGGTTAACAAACGTGCACTTGGACTATGTAGGTAACCTAGCGGGCACTTGGACTGTCTAGGTTACCTAGCAGGCACTTGGCCTATCTACGTTAACGAACGGGCACTTGGACTATGTAGGTTAACTAGCGGACACTTCGACTATCTAGGTTAGCTAACGGGCAATTGGACTATCTAGGTTACCTAGCGGGCACTTGGACTATGTAGGTTCCCTAGCGGGCACTTGGACTATTTAGGTTACCTAGCAGGCACTTTGACTATCTAGGTTAATGAACGTGCACGTGGACTATGTAGGTAACCTAGCGGGCACTTGGACTGTCTAGGTTACCTAGCAGGCACTTGGCCTATCTACGTTAACGAACGGGCACTTGGACTATGTAGGTTAACTAGCGGACACTTCGACTATCTAGGTTAGTTAACGGGCAATTGGACTATCTAGGTTACCTAGCGGGCACTTGGACTATGTAGGTTGCCTAGCGAGCACTTGGACTATGTAGGTCCCCTAGCGAGCACTTGGACTATGTAGGTTCCCTATCGGGTACTTGGACTGTCTAGGTTAACTAGGGGGCAATTGGACAGTCTAGGTTACCTAGTGGGCACTTGGACTATGTAGTTTACCTAGGAGGCACTTGGACTATGTTGGTTAACTTGCGGGCACTTGGACTATCTAGGTTACCTACCGCACACTTGGACTATGTACGTTCCCTAGCGGGCACTTGGGCTATCTACGTTACCTAGCGGGCACTTGGACTATGTATGTTCCCAGCGGGCACTTGGACTATGTAAGTTCCCTATCGGGTACTTGGACTGTCTAGGTTAACTAGCGGGCAATGGGACTGTCTAGGTTACCTAGTGGGCACTTGGACTATGTAGTTTACCTAGCAGGCACTTGGACTATATAGGTTAACTAGCGGGCACTTGGACTATCTAGGTTACCTAGCGGGCACTTGGATTATGTAGGTAACATAATGGTCACTTGGACTGTCTAGGTTACCTAGCGGGGACTTGGACTATGTAGGTTAACTAGCGGACACTTGGACTATGTAGGATCCCTATCGGACATGTGTACTACTTAGGTTAACTAGCGGGCACTTGGACTATCTAGGTTAACTAACGGACCTTGGTCTATGTAGGTTAACTAGCGGGCACTTGGACTATGTATGTCCCCTAGTTGGCACTTGGACTATCTAGGTTAACTAACGGGAACTAGGACTATCTAGGTTACCTAGCGGGCACTTGAACTATCTAGGTTACCTAGCAGGCACTTAGATTATGAAGGATCCCTAGCAGGCACTTGGACTATCTAGTTTACCTAGCAGGCACGTGGACTATGTAGGTTAACTAGCGGGCCCATGGATTATGTAGGTTTACTAGCAGGCACTTGGACTATCTAGGTTAACTAGCAGGCACTTGGACTATGTAGTTTCCCTAGCGGGCATTTGGACTACTTAGGTTATCATCGGGAACTTGGACTATGTAGGGTACCTAGCGGGCACTTGGACTATGTACGTCCCCTTAGTGGGCACTTGGACTATCTAGGTTAACTAACGGGCACTTGGACTATGTAGGTTGCCTAGCAGGCACTTGGACTATGTAGGTTCCCTAGCGGGCACTTGGATTATGTAGGGTCCCTATCGGGCACTTGGACTATGTAGTTTAACTAGCGGGCCCTTGGACTGTCTAGGTAACCTAGGGGGCACTTGGACTATCTAGGTTAACGAACGGGCAATTGGACTATGTACGTAACCTCGCGGGCACTTGACTGTCTAGGTTACCTAGCGGGCACTTTGACTATCTAGGTTAACGAACGGGCACTTGGACTATGTAGGTTACCTAGCGAGCACTTGGACTATGTAGGATCCCTATTGGACATTTGGACTACTTAGGTTAACTAACGGACACTTGGACTATCTAGGTTACCTAGCAGGCACTTTGATTATGAAGGATCCCTAGCAGGCACTTGGACTATCTAGTTTACCTAGCAGGCACGTGGACTATGTAGGTTAACTAGCGGGCCCATGGATTATGTAGGTTTACTAGCAGGCACTTGGACTATCTAGTTTAACTAGCAGGCACTTGGACTATGTAGTTTCCCTAGCGGGCATTTTGACTACTTAGGTTATCATCGGGAACTTGGACTATGTAGGGTACCTAGCGGGAACTTGGACTATGTACGTCCCCTAGTGGTCACTTGGACTATCTAGGTTAACTAACGGGCACTTGGACTATGTAGGTTGCCTAGCAGGCACTTGGACTATGTAGGTTCCCTAGCGGGCACTTGGATTATGTAGGGTCCCTATCGGGCACTTGGACTATGTAGTTTAACTAGCGGGCCCTTGGACTGTCTAGGTAACCTAGGGGGCACTTGGACTATCTAGGTTAACGAACGGGCAATTGGACTATGTACGTAACCTCGCGGGCACTTGACTGTCTAGGTTACCTAGCGGGCACTTTGACTATCTAGGTTAACGAACGGGCACTTGGACTATGTAGGTTACCTAGCGAGCACTTGGACTATGTAGGATCCCTATTGGACATTTGGACTACTTAGGTTAACTAACGGACACTTGGACTATCTAGGTTAACTAGCGGGCACTTGGACTATCTAGGTCAACTAGCGGGCCCCTGTTCTATGTAGGTTAAGTAGCGGGCACTTGGACTATATAGGTTAACCAGCGGACCTTGGACTATGTAAGTTAACTAGCGGGCACATGGACTATCTAGGTTTCCTAGCCGGCACTAGGACTATGTACATACCCTAGCGCGCACTTGGACTATCTAGGTTACCTAGCGGGCACTTGGACTATGTACGTCCCCTAGTGGGCACTTGGACTATCTAGGTTAACTAACGGGCACTTGGACTATGTAGTTTCCCTAGCGGGCATTTGGATTATTTAGGTTACCTAGTGGGCGCTAGGACTATGAAGGTTACCTAGCGGGCACTTGGGCTATGTAGGTTAACTAGAAGGCACTTGAACTATTTAGGTTACGTAGCGGGCCCTTGGACTATGTAGGTTACCAGCGGGCACTTGGACTATCTAGGTTAACGAACGTGCACTTGGACTATGTAGGTAACCTAGCAGGCACTTGGACTGTCTAGGTTACCTAGCGGGCACTTGGCCTATCTAGGTTAACGAACGGGCACTTGGACTATGTAGGTTGCTTAGCGGGCACTTGGACTGTCTAGGTTACATAGCGGGCACTTGGACTTCTAGGTTAACGAATGGGCACTTGGACTATGTAGGTTGCTTAGCGGGCACTTGGACTATCTAGGTTAGGTAACGGGCACTTTGAGTATCTAGGTTACCTAGCGTAAACTTGAACAATATAAGTTACTGAGCCGGCACTTGGAGTATCTAGGTTACTTAACGGGCACTTTGACTCTCTAGGTTACATAGCGGGCACTTGAACTATGTAGGTTAACTAGTGAGCACTTGGACTCTAGGTTACCTAGCGGGCACTTGGACTATCTAGGTTACCTAACGGGCACTTTGCCTATCTAGGTTACATAGCGGGCACTTGGACTATGTAGGTTAACTAGCGAGCACTTGGACTCTAGGTAACCTAGCGGGCACTTGGACTATCTAGGTTACCTAGCGGGCCCTTGGACTATGTAGATTTCCTAGCGGGCACTTGGACTATCTAGGTTAACGAACGGGCACTTGGAATATGTAGGTAACCTAGCGGGCACATGGACAGTCTAGGTTACCTAGCGGGCACTTGGACTATCTAGGTTAACGAACGGGCACTTGGACTTTGTAGGTTACCTAGCGGCACTTGGACTATGTAGGATTCCTATCAGACATTTGGACTACTTAGGTTACCTAGCGGGCACTTGGACTATCTAGGTTAACTAGCGGACCTTGGACTACGTAGGTTAACTAGCGGGCCCTTGTACTATGTAGGTTAACTAGCGGGCACTTGGACGATCTAGGTTAACTAGCGGGCACTAGGATGATAAATGTTAACTAGCGGGCACTTGGACTATCTAGGTTAGCTAACGTGCACTTGGACTAAGTACGTCCCCTAGTGGGCACTTGGACACTCTAGGTTAACTAACGGGCACTAGGACTATCTAGGTTAACAAGCGGGCACTTGGACTATGTAAGTCAACTAGCGGGCCCTTGGACTATCTAGGTTAGCTAACTGGCACTTGGACTATGTAGGTTAACTAGCAGACACTTGCACGATCGAGGTTAACTAGCGGGCTCTTGCACTATGTAGGTTAACTAGTGGGCCCTTTGACTATGTTGGTTAACTAGCGGGCACATGGAAGATGTAGGTTAACTAGCGAGCACTTGGAATATGTAGGTTCCCTAGCGGGCATTTGGACTATATAGATAACCTAGCGGGCACTTAGAATTTGTAGGTTACCTAGCGGGCCCTTGGACTATGTAGGTTAACTAGTGGGCCCTTGGACTATATAGGTTACCTAGCGGGCACTTGGACGATCTAGGTTAATTAGCGGGTACTTGGACTATGTAGGTTAACTAGCAGGCCCTTGGACTATGTAGATTAACTAGCGGCACTTGGACTACCTACGTTAACCAGCGGGCCCTTGGACTATGTAGATTCCCTAGCGGGCATTTGGACTACATAGATAACCTAGCGGGCCCTTAGATTTTGTAGGTTACCTAGCGGGCACTTGGACTATCTAGGTTACCTAGCTGGCACTTGAACTATCTACGTTACCTAGTGGGTTCTTGGAGTATGTAGGTTACCTAGCGGGCTGTTGGAGTATCTAGGTTACGAAGCGGGCACTTGGACTATCTAGGTTAACTAACGGGCACTTGGATTATGTAGGTTCCCTAGCGGGCCCTTGGACTATGTAAATTCCCTAGCGGGCACTTAGATTATGTGGGTTTCCTGGCGGGCATTTGGACTATCTAGGTTACCTAACGGGCACTTGGACAATGTAGGTTCCCTAGCGGGCACTGGGATTATGTAGGTTCCCTATCGGGCACTTGGACTATGTAGGTTAACTAGCGGGCCCTTGGACTATCTAGGCTAACTAGCGGGCACTTGAACTATCTAGGTTAACTAGCGGGCACTTGGACTATGTAGTTTCCCTAGCGGGCATTTGGATTATTTAGGTTACCTAGTGGGCACTTGGACTATGTAGGTTACCTAGCGGGCACTTGGACTATGTAGGTTAACTAGAAGGCACTTGGACTATCAAGGTTAACTAGCGGGCCCTTGGACTATGTAGGTTACCAGCGGGCACTTGGACTATCTAGGTTAACAAACGTGCACTTGGACTATGTAGGTAACCTAGCGGGCACTTGGACTGTCTAGGTTACCTAGCAGGCACTTGGCCTATCTACGTTAACGAACGGGCACTTGGACTATGTAGGTTAACTAGCGGGCCCTTGGA
Source organism: Tenrec ecaudatus (assembly GCF_050624435.1). NCBI lineage: Eukaryota > Metazoa > Chordata > Mammalia > Afrosoricida > Tenrecidae > Tenrec > Tenrec ecaudatus. The sequence continues at coordinate 92,371 of NW_027458034.1, read as the reverse complement.
CATATTGGTTAACTAGAGGGCACTTGGACTATATAGGTTAACTAGCGTGCACTTGGACTATCTAGGTTAACTAACGGGCACTTGGACTATGTAGGTTGCCTAGCAGGCACTTGGACTATGTAGGTTCCCTAGCGGGCACTTGGATTATGTAGGGTCCCTATCGGGCACTTGGACTATGTAGGTTAACTAGCGGGCCCTTGGACTGTCTAGGTAACCTAGGGGGCACTTGGACTATCTAGGTTAACGAACGGGCACTTGGACTATGTAGGCAACCTAGCGGGCACTTGACTGTCTAGGTTACCTAGCGGGCACTTTGACTATCTAGGTAAACGAACGGGCACTTGGACTATGTAGGTTACCTAGCGAGCACTTGGACTATGTAGGATCCCTATTGGACATTTGGACTACTTAGGTTAACTAACGGGCACTTGGACTATCTAGGTTAACTAGCGGGCACTTGGACTATCTAGGTCAACTAGCGGGCCCCTGTACTATGTAGGTTAAGTAGCGGGCACTTGGACTATATAGGTTAACCAGCGGTCCTTGGACTATGTAAGTTAACTAGCGGGCACTTGGACTATCTAGGTTTCCTAGCCGGCACTAGGACTATGTACATACCCTAGCGCGCACTTGGACTATCTGGGTTACCTAGCGGGCACTTGGACTATGTACGTCCCCTAGTGGGCACTTGGACTATCTAGGTTAACTAACGGGCACTTGGACTATGTAGTTTCCCTAGCGGGCATTTGGATTATTTAGGTTACCTAGTGGGCACTAGGACTATGAAGGTTTCCTAGCGGGCACTTGGGCTATGTAGGTTAACTAGAAGGCACTTGAACTATTTAGGTTACGTAGCGGGCCCTTGGACTATGTAGTTTACCAGCGGGCATTTGGACTATCTAGGTTAACGAACGTGCACTTGGACTATGTACGTAACCTAGCAGGCACTTGGACTGTCTAGGTTACCTAGCGGGCACTTGGCCTATCTAGGTTAACGAACGGGCACTTGGACTATGTAGGTTGCTTAGCGGGCACTTGGACTGTCTAGGTTACATAGCGGGCACTTGGACTTCTAGGTTAACGAACGGGCACTTGGACTATGTAGGTTGCTTAGCGGGCACTTGGACTATCTAGGTTAGGTAACGGGCACTTTGAGTATCTAGGTTACCTAGCGTAAACTTGAACAATATAAGTTACCGAGCCGGCACTTGGAGTATCTAGGTTACTTAACGGGCACTTTGACTCTCTAGGTTACATAGCGGGCACTTGAACTATGTAGGTTAACTAGTGAGCACTTGGACTCTAGGTTACCTAGCGGGCACTTGGACTATCTAGGTTACCTAACGGGCACTTTGACTATCTAGGTTACATAGCGGGCACTTGGACTATGTAGGTTAACTAGCGAGCACTTGGACTCTAGGTTACCTAGCGGGCACTTGGACTATCTAGGTTACCTAACGGGCACGTGGACTATGTAGGTTACCTAACGGGAACTTGGACTATGTAGGTAAACTAGCGGATACTTGGACGATATAGGTTAACTAGCGAGTACTTGGACTACGTAGGTTAACTAGCGGGCACTTGGACTATCTAGGTTAACTAGCTGACCTTGGACTATGTAGGTTAACTAGCGGGCACTTGGACTATCTAGGTTAACTAGCTAACATTGGACTATGTAGGTTAACTAGCGGGCACTTGGACTATCTAGGTTAACTAGATGACCTTGGACTATGTAAGTTAACTAGCGGGCACTTGGACTATCTAGGTTAACTAGCGGGCACTTGCACAATGCAGGTTCCCTATGGGGCACTTTGACTATGGAGGTTCCCTAGCGGTCATTTGGACTATATAGGTTACCTACGGGCACTTGGACTAACTAGGTTCCCTAACGGCACTTGGACTATGTAGGTTCCTCTGCGGGCACTTGGACTATATAGGTCCCCTATCAGGCACTTGGACTATGTAGGTTAACTAGCGGGCACTTGGATGATCAAGGTTAACTAGAGGGCACTTGGACTATCTAGGTTAACTAGCAGGCACTTGGACTATCTAGGTTGATTAACGGGCACTTGTACAATGCAGGTTCCCTAGCGGGCAATTTGACTATGTAGGTTCCCTAGCCGGCACTTGGACTATATAGGTTCCCTAAGGGCACTTTGACTATGTAGGTTAAATAGCGGGCACATGGAATATCTAGGTTCCCTATCGGGTTCTTGGACTATGTAGGTTCCTCAGTGGGCACTTGGACTATGTAGGTTCCCTATCGGGCATTGGACTTTGTAGGTTAACTAGCAGGACCTTGGACTATCTAGGTTACCTAGCGGGCACTTGGACTATGTAGGTTAACTAGCGGACGCTTGGACAATGAAGGTTAGCTAGCGGGCACTTGAACTATGTACATACCCTAGTGGGCACTTGGACTATCTAGGTTACCTAGCGGGTACTTGGACTATGTACATCCCCTAGCGGGCACTTGGACTAAATAGGTTAACTAGAGGGCCCTTGGACTATGTAGATTAACGAGCGGGCACTTGGACTATCTAGATTAACTAACGGGCACTTGGACTATGTAGGTTCCCTAGGGGGCACTTGAATTATGTAGGTTCCCTATAGGGCACTTGGACTATGTAGGTTAACTAGAGGGCATTTGGACTATGTAGGTTACCTAGCTGGCACTTGGACTTCTAGGTTAACGAATGAGCACTTGGACTATGTATGTTGCATAGAGGGCAATTGGATTATCTAGGTTAGGTAACGGGCACTTGGACTATCTAGGTTACCTAGCGGGCACTTGGACTATCTAGGTTACCTAACGGGCACTTGGACTATCTTGGTTTCTTAGCGGGCACTTGGACTATATAGGTTACCTAGCGGGCCATTGGACTATGTAGGTTACCTAGCGGGCACTTGGATTATCTAGGTTAGCTAACAGGAACTTAGAATATCTAGGTTACCTTGCGGGCACTTGTACTATCTAGGTTACCTAACGGGAACTTGGACTATGTAGGTTAACTAGCGTACACTTGGACGATCTAGGTTAACTGCGGGCACTTGGAATATCTAGGTTAACTAGCGGGCCCTTGGACTATGTAGGTTAACTGGTGGGCACTTGGACTATCTAGGTTAACTAGCAGGTTCTTGGACTATGTAGGTTAACTAGCGGGCACTTGGACTATCTAGGTTAACTAGCTGACCTTGGATTATGTAGGTTAACTATCGGGCACTTCGACTATCTAGGTTAACTAGCGGGCACTTGCACAATGCAGGTTCCCTAGCGGGCACTTTGACTATGCAGGTTCCCTACGGGCATTTGGACTATCTAGGTTTCCTAACGGGCACTTGGATTATGTAGGTTCCTCTGCGGGCACTTGGACTATGTAGGATCCCTATCAGGCACTTGGACTATGTAGGTTAACTAGCGGGCACTTGTATGATCAAGGTTAACTAGCGGGCACTTGGACTATCTAGGTTAATTAGCGGGCACTTGTACAATGCAGGTTCCCTAGCGGGCAATTTGACTATGTAGGTTCCCTAGTGGGCACTTAGACTATATAGGTTCCCTACGGGCACTTGGACTATCTAGGTTCCCTAACGGGCACTTAGAATATGTAGGTTCCATATCGGTCACTTGGACTATATAGGTTCCTCAGCGGGAACTTGGACTTTGTAGGTTCCCTATCAGGCATTGGACTATGTAGGTTAACTAGCAGGACCTTGGACCATCTAGGTTACCTAGTGGGCACTTGGAATATGTAAGTTAGCTAGCAGGCACGTTGACTATCTAGGTTAACTAACGGGCACTTGGACTATGTAGGTTGCCAAGCAAGCACTTGTACAATGTACGTCCCCTAGCGGGCACTTGGACTATCTAGGTTAACTATAGGGTCCTTGGACTATGTAGGTTAACTATCGGGCACTTGGATTATCTAGGTTAACTAGCGGGCACTTGGACGATCTAGGTTAACTAGCGGGCACTTGGACTATCTAGGTTAACTAGCGGGCACTTGGACTATCTAGGTTAACTAGCGGGCACTTGGACTATCTAGGTTAACTAGCGGGCACTTGGACTATGTAGTTTCCCTAGCGGGCATTTGGATTATTTAGGTTACCTAGTGGGCACTTGGACAATGTAGGTTACCTAGCGGGCACTTGGACTATGTAGGTTAACTAGAAGGCACTTGGACTATCAAGGTTACCTAGCGGGCGCTTGGACTATGTAGGTTACCAGCGGTCACTTGGATTATCTAGGTTAACGAACGGGCACTTGGACTATGTAGGTTAACTAGCGGACACTTCGACTATCTAGGTTAGCTAACGGGCAATTGGACTATCTAGGTTACCTAGCGGGCACTTGGACTATGTAGGTTCCCTAGCGGGCACTTGGACTATTTAGGTTACCTAGCAGGCACTTTGACTATCTAGGTTAACTAACGGGCACTTGGACTATGTAGGTTGCCTAGTGAGCACTTGGACTATGTAGGTTTCCAGCGGGCACTTGGACTATGTAGGTTCCCTTTCGGGTACTTGGACTGTCTAGGTTAACTAGCGGGCAATTGGACTGTCTAGGTTACCTAGTGGGCACTTTGACTATGTAGTTTACCTAGCAGGCACTTGGACTATGTAGGTTTCCTAGAGGGCACTTGGACTATCTAGGTTACCTAGCGGGCACTTGGACTATGTAGGTAACATACTGGTCACTTGGACTGTCTAGGTTAACTAGCGGGCACTTGGACTATGTAGTATCCCTATCGGACATTTGTACTACTTAGGTTAACTAGCGGGCACTTTGACTATCTAGGTCAACTAACGGGCCCTTGTACTATGTAGGTTAATTAGCGAGCACTTGGAGTATCTAGGTTAACTAACGGACCTTGGACTATGTAGGTTAACTAGCAGGCACTTGGACTATGTATGTCCCCTAGTGGGCACTTGGACTATCTAGGTTAACTAACGGGAACTAGGACTATCTAGGTTAACTAGCGAGCACTTGGACTATCTAGGTTACCTAGCAGGCACTTGGATTATGAAGGATCCCTAGCCGGCACTTGGACAATCTAGGTTAACTAGCGGGCACTTGGACGATCTAGGTTGACTAGCGGGCACTTGGACTATCAAAGTTAACAAGTGAGCCCTTGGACTATGTAGGTTAACTAGCGGGCCCTTGAACTATCTAGGTTACCTAGCGCGCACTTGGACTATATAGGTTAATGAACGTGCACTTGGACAATGTAGGTTACCTAGCGGGCACTTGGACTGTCTAGGTTACCTAGCAGGCACATGGCCTATCTACGTTAACGAACGGGCACTTGGACTATGTAGGTTAACTAGCGGACACTTCGACAATCTAGGTTAGCTAACGGGCAATTGGACTATCTAGGTTACCTAGCGGCACTTGGACTATGTAGGTTGCCTAGCGAGCACTTGGACTATGTAGGTTCCCTAGCGAGCACTTGGACTATGTAGGTTTCCTATCGGGTACTTGGACTGTCTAGGTTAACTAGGGGGCAATTGGACAGTCTAGGTTGCCTAGTGGGCACTTGGACTATGTAATTTACCTTGGAGGCACTTGGACTATGTTGGTTAACTTGCGGGCACTTGGACTATCTAGGTTACCTACCGCGCACTTGGACTATGTACGTTCCCTAGCGGGCACTTGGACTATGTAAGTTAATGAATGGGCACTTGGAGTATGTAGTTTACCTAATGGTCACTTGGACTGTCTAAGTTACCTAGCGGGAACTTGGACTATGTAGGTTAACTAGCGGGCACTTGGATTATCAAGGTTAACTAGCGGGCCCTTGCTCTATGTAGGTTAACTAGCAGGCCTTTGGACTGTGTAAGTTAAGTAGAGGGCATTTTGATGATCCTGGTTAACTAGCGGGCACTTGGGCTATCTAGGTTAACTAGCGGGCACTTGGACTATCTAGGTTAACTAGCGGGCACTTGGACTATGTAGGTTCCCTAGCGGGCACTTTGACTATGTAGGTTCCCTAGCGGGCACTTGGACTATATAGGTTAACTAACGGGCCCTTGGACTATGTAGGTTAACTAGCGTGCACTTGGGTGATCTAGGCTAACTAGCGGGTACTTGGACTATGTAGGTTAACTAGCGGGCCCTTGGACTATGTAGATTGTCTAGCGGCACTTGGACTATCTACGTTAACTAGCGGGCGCTTGGACTATGTAGATTCCCTAGCGGGCACTTGGATTCTGTATGTTCCCTACGGACACTTGAACTATGTAGGTTCCCTAGCAGACACTTGGACTATGTAGGTTCCAGAGCGGGCACTTGGACTATGTAAGTTAACTACCGGGCACTTGGACTATGTAGGTTAACTAGCGGGCCCTTGGACTATCTAGGTTATCTAGCGGGCACTTGGATTATGTAGGTTAACTACCGGGCACATGCACTATCTAGGTTACCTAGCGGGCACTTGGACTATGTACGTTCCCGAGGGGGCACTTGGACTATCTATGTTAACTAGTGGGCACTTGGACTATCTATGTTAACTACCGGGCACTTGGACTATGTAGGTTAACTAGGGGACACTTGCACTATATAGGTAACCTAGCGGCACTTGGACTATGTAGGTTAACTAGCGTGCATTTGGACTATATAGGTTAACTAGAGGACACTTAGACAATCTAGGTTAACTAGTGGGCCCTTGGACTATGTAGGTTACCTAGCAGAAACTTGGACTGTCTAGGTTACCTAGCGGGCACTTGGCTATCTAGGTTAACGAACTGGCACTTGGGCTATCTAGGTTGCCTAGAGGGCATTTGGAATATGTAAGTTACCTAGCGTGCACTTGGACTATCTAGGTTACCTAGCGGGCACTTGGACTATATAGTTTAACTAGCGGGCACTTGGACTATGTATGTTGCATAGCGGGCAATTGGACTATCTAGGTTAGGTAACGGGCACTTGGACTATATATGTTACCTAGCGGACCCTTTGAATATGTAGGTTACCTAGCGGGCACTTGGACTATCTAGGTTAACGAAAGGGCACTTGGACTATTTAGGTTACCTAGCAGGCACTTTGACTATCTAGGTTAACTAACGGGCACTTGAACAATGTAGGTTGCCTAGCGAGCACTTGGACTATGTAGGTTTCCAGCGGGCACTTGGACTATGTAGGTTCCCTATTGGGTACTTGGACTGTCTAGGTTAACTAGCGGGCAATTGGACTGTCTAGGTTACCTAGTGGGCACTTTGACTATGTAGTTTACCTAGCAGGCACTTGGACTATGTAGGTTTCCTAGAGGGCACTTGGACTATCTAGGTTACCTAGCGGGCACTTGGACTATGTAGGTAACATACTGGTCACTTGGACTGTCTAGGTTACCTAGCGGGACTTCGACTATGTAGGTTAACTAGCGGGCACTTGGACTATGTAGGATCCCTATCAGACATTTGTACTACTTAGGTTAACTAGCGGGCACTTTGACTATCTAGGTCAACTAACGGGCCCTTGTACTATGTAGGTTAACTAGCGAGCACTTGGACTATCTAGGTTAACTAATGGACCTTGGACTATGTAGGTTAACTAGTGGGCACTTGGACTATATATGTCCCCTAGTGGGCACTTGGACTATCTAGGTTAATTAACGGGAACTAGGACTATCTAGGTTAACTAGCGAGCACTTGGACTATCTAGGTTACCTAGCAGGCACTTGGATTATGAAGGATCCCTAGCGGGCACTTGGACAATCTAGGTTAACTAGCGGGCACTTGGATGATCTAGGTTAACTAGCGGGCACTTGGACTATCAAAATTAACAAGTGAGCCCTTGGACTATGTAGGTTAACAAGCGGGCCCTTGGACTATCTAGGTTACCTAGCGCGCACATGGACTATATAGGTTACCTAGTGGGCACTTGGACTATCTAAGATAACGAACGGGCACTTGGAATATGCAGGTAACCTAGCGGGCACTTGGACTGTCTAGGTTACATAGCGGGCACTTGGACTTCTAGGTTAACAAACGGGCACTTGGACTATGTAGGTTGCTTAGCGGGTACTTGGACTATCTAGGTTAGGTAACGGGCACTTTGATTATCTAGGTTACCTAGCGTAAACTTGAACAATATAAGTTACCGAGCCGGCACTTGGAGTATCTAGGTTACATAACGGGCACTTTGACTATCTAGGTTACATAGCGGGCACTTGGACTATGTAGGTTAACTAGTGAGCACTTGGACTCTAGGTTACCTAGCGGGCACTTGGACTATCTAGGTTACATAACGGGCACTTTGACTATCTAGGTTACATAGCGGGCACTTGGACTATGTAGGTTAACTAGCGAGCACTTGGACTCTAGGTTACCTAGCGGGCACTTGGACTATCTAGGTTACCTAGCGGGCCCTTGGACTATGTAGATTTCCTAGCGGGCACTTGGACTATCTAGGTTAACGAACGGGCACTTGGAATATGTAGGTAACGTAGCGGGCACTTGGACAGTCTAGGTTACCTAGCGGGCACTTGGACTATCTAGGTTAACGAACGGGCACTTGGACTTTGTAGGTTACCTAGCGGGCACTTGGACTATGTAGGATTCCTATCAGACATTTGGACTACTTAGGTTACCTAGCGGGCACTTGGACTATCTAGGTTAACTAGCGGACCTTGGACTACGTAGGTTAACTAGCGGGCCCTTGTACTATGTAGGTTAACTAGAGGGCACTTGGACTATATAGGTTAACTATCATGCACTTGGACTATCTAGGTTAACTAGCGGGCACTAGGATGATAAATGTTAACTAGCGGGCACTTGGACTATCGAGGTTAGCTAACGTGCACTTGGACTAAGTACGTCCCCTAGTGGGCACTTGGACACTCCTGGTTAACTAACGGGCACTAGGACTATCTAGGTTAACAAGCGGGCACTTGGACTATGTAAGTCAACTAGCGGGACCTTGGACTATCTAGGTTAGCTAACAGGCACTTGGACTATGTAGGTTAACTAGCAGACACTTGCACGATCTAGGTTAACTAGCGGGTTCTTGCACTATGTAGGTTAACTAGTGGGCCCTTTCACTATGTTGGTTAACTAGCGGGCACTTGGAAGATGTAGGTTAACTAGCGAGCACTTGGACTATGTAGGTTCCCTAGCTGGCATTTGGACTATATAGATAACCTAGCGGGCACTTAGACTTTGTAGGTTACCTAGCGGGCCCTTGGACTATGTAGGTTAACTAGTGGGCCCTTGGACTATATAGGTTACCTAGAGGGCACTTGGACGATCTAATTTAACTAGCGGGTACTTGGACTATGTAGGTTAACTAGCAGGCCCTTGGACTATGTAGATTAACTAGCGGCACTTGGACTATCTACGTTAACCAGCGGGCCCTTGGACTATGTAGATTCCCTAGCGGGCATTTGGACTACATAGATAACCTAGCGGGCCCTTAGATTTTGTAGGTTACCTAGAGGGCACTTGGACTATCTAGGTTACCTAGCTGGCACTTGAACTATCTACGTTACCTAGTGGGTTCTTGGAGTATGTAGGTTACCTAGCGGGCTGTTTGAGTATCTAGGTTACCAAGCGGGCACTTGGACTATCTAGGTTAACTAACGGGTACTTGGATTATGTAGGTTCCCTAGCGGGCCCTTGGACTATGTAAGTTCCCTAGCGGGCACTTGGACTATGTGGGTTTCCTGGCGGGCATTTGGACTATCTAGGTTACCTAACGGGCACTTGGACAATGTAGGTTCCCTAGCGGGCACTGGGATTATGTAGGTTCCCTATCGGGCACTTGGACTATGTAGGTTAACTAGCGGGCCCTTGGACTATCTAGGTTAACTAGCGGGCACTTGGATTATGTAGGTTAACTACCGGGCACATGCACTATGTAGGTTACCTAGCGGGCACTTGGACTATGTACGTTCCCTAGGGGGCACTTGGACTATGTAGGTTACCTAGCGGGCACTTGGACTATGTAGGTTAACTAGAAGGCACTTGGACTATCAAGGTTAACTAGCGGGCCCTTGGACTATGTATGTTACCAGCGGGCACTTGGACTATCTAGGTTAACAAACGTGCAATTGGACTATGTAGGTAACCTAGCGGGCACTTGGACTGTCTAGGTTACCTAGCAGGCACTTGGCCTATCTACGTTAACGAACGGGCACTTGGACTATGTAGGTTAACTAGCGGACACTTCGACTATCTAGGTTAGCTAACGGGCAATTGGACTATCTACGTTACCTAGCGGGCACTTGGACTATGTAGGATGCCTTGCGAGCACTTGGACTATGTAGGTTCCCTAGCGAGCACTTGGACTATGTAGGTTCCCTATCGGGTACTTGGACTGTCTATGTTAACTAGGGGGCAATTGGACAGTCTAGGTTACCTAGTGGGCACTTGGACTATGTAGTTTACCTAGGAGGCACTTGGACTATTTTGGTTAACTTGCGGGCACTTGGACTATCTAGGTTACCTACCGCGCACTTGGACTATGTACGTTCCCTAGCGGGCACTTGGACTATGTAAGTTAACGAATGGGCACTTGGACTATGTAGGTTAACTAGCGGGCACTTTGATGATCCTGGTTAACTAGCGGGCACTTGGGCTATCTAGGTTAACTAGCGGGCACTTGGACTATCTAGGTTAACTAGCGGGCACGTGGACTATGTAGGTTCCCTAGCGGGCACTTTGACTATGTAGGTTAACTAGCGTGCACTTGGGTGATCTAGGCTAACTAGTAGGTACTTGGACTATGTAGGTTAACTAGCGGGCCCTTGCACTATGTAGATTGTCTACCAGCACTTGGACTATCTACGTTAACTAGCGGGCGCTTGGACTATGTAGATTCCCTAGCGGGCACTTGGATTCTGTATGTTCCCTACGGACACTTGTACTATGTAGGTTCCCTAGCAGGCACTTGGACTATGTAGGTTCCAGAGCGGGCACTTGGACTATGTAAGTTAACTACTGGGCACTTGGACTATGTTGGTTAACTAGCGGGCCCTTGGACTATCTAGGTTATCTAGCGGGCACTTGGATTATGTAGGTTAACTACCGGGCACATGCACTATCTAGGTTACCTAGCGGGCACTTGGACTATGTACGTTCCCTAGGGGGCACTTGGACTATCTATGTTAACTAGTGGGCACTTGGACTATCTAGGTTAACTACCGGGCACTTGGACTATGTAGGTTAACTAGGGGACACTTGCACTATGTAGGTAACCTAGCGGCACTTGGACTATGTAGGTTAACTAGCGTGCATATGGATTATATAGGTTAACTAGAGGACACTTAGACGATCTAGGTTAACTAGAGGGCCCTTGGACTATGTAGGTTACCTAGCAGACACTTGGACTGTCTAGGTTACCTAGCGGGCACTTGGCTATCTAGGTTAACGAACGGGCACTTGGACTATCTAGGTTGCCTAGCGGGCATTTGGAATATGTAAGTTACCTAGTGGGCACTTGGACTATCTAGGTTACCTAGCGGGCACTTGGACTATATAGGTTAACTAGCAGGCACTTGGACTATGTATGTTGCATAGCGGGCAATTGGACTATCTAGGTTAGGTAACGGGCACTTGGACTATATAGGTTACCTAGCGGACCCTTTGACTATGTAGGTTACCTAGCGGGCACTTGGACTATCTAGGTTAACGAAAGGGCACTTGGACTATGTAGGTTACCTAGCGGGCACTTCGATTATCTAGGATAGCTAACAGGAACTTGGAATATCTAGGTTACCTAGCGGGCACGTGGACTATGTAGGTTACCTTGCGGGCACTTGGACTATGTAGGTTACCTAACGGGAACTTGGACTATGTAGGTAAACTAGCGGACACTTGGACGATATAGGTTAACTAGCGAGCACTTGGACTATGTAGGTTAACTAGCGGGCACTTGGACTATCTAGGTTAACTAGCTGACCTTGGACTATGTAGGTTAACTAGCGGGCACTTGGACTATCTAGGTTAACTAGCTGACATTGGACAATGTAGGTTAACTAGCGGGCACTTGGACTATCTAGGTTAACTAGCTGACCTTGGACTATGTAAGTTAACTAGCGGGCACATGCACTATCTAGGTTAACTAGCGGACAATTGCACAATGCAGGTTCTCTATCGGGCACTCGGACTATGGAGGTTCCCTAGCGGTCATTTGGACTATATAGGTTACCTAAGGGCACATGGACTATCTAGGTTCCCTAACGGGCACTTGCAATATGTAGGTTCCCTATCGGGCACTTGGACTATGTAGGTTCCTCTGCGGGCACTTGGACTATGTAGGTTCCCTATCAGGCACTTGGACTATGTAGGTTAACTAGCAGGCACTTGGACTATCTAGGTTGATTAGCGGGCACTTGTACAATGCAGATTCCCTAAGGGCACTTGGACTATATAGGTTCCCTAGCGGGCACTTGGACTATATAGGTTCCCTAAGGGCACTTTGACTATGTAGGTTAACTAGCGGGCACTTGGAATATCTAGGTTCCCTATCGGGTACTTGGACTATGTAGGTTCCTCAGTGGGCAATTGGACTATGTAGGTTCCCTATCGGGCATTGGACTATGTAGGTTAACTAGCAGGACCTTGGACTATCTAGGTTACCTAGTGGGCACTTGGACTATGTAGGTTAACTAGCGGACACTTGGACAATCAAGGTTAGCTAGCGGGCACTTGAACTATGTACATACCTTAGTGGGCACTTGGACTATCTAGGTTACCTAGCGGGTACTTGGACTATGTACGTCCCCTAGCGGGCACTTGGACTATCTAGGTTAACTAGAGGGCCCTTGAACTATGTAGGTTAACTAGCGGGCACTTGGACTATCTAGGTTAACTAGCGGGTACTTGGACTATGTAGTTTCCCTAGCGGGCATTTGGTTTATTTAGGTTAACTAGTGGGCACTTGGACTATGTAGGTTACCTAGCGGGCACTTGGACTATTTAGGTTAACTAGAAGGCACTTGGACTATCAAGGTTAACTAGCGGGCACTTGGACTATCTAGGTTAACTAGCGGGCACTTGGACTATGTAGGTTCCCTAGCGGGCATTTGGACTATATAGGTTACCTAGCAGGCACTTGGACTATATAGGTTACCGAACGGGCACTTGGACTATGTAGGTTAACTAGTGGACGATTGGAAGATCTAGGTTAACTACCGGGCACTTGGACTATCTAGGTTAACTAGCGGGCACTTGGACTATGTAGGTTCCCTAGCGGGCACTTTGACTATGTAGGTTAACTAGCGTGCACTTGGGTGATCTAGGCTAACTAGCGGGTACTTGGACTATGTAGGTTAACTAGCGGGCCTTTGGACTATGTAGATTGTCTAGCGGCACTTGGACTATCTACGTTAACTAGCGGGCGCTTGGACTATGTAGATTCCCTAGCGGGCACTTGGATTCTGTATGTTCCCTACGGACACTTGAACTATGTAGGTTCCCTAGCAGGCACTTGGACTATGTAGGTTCCAGAGCGGGCACTTGGACTATATAAGTTAACTACTGGGCACTTGGACTATGTAGGTTAACTAGCGGGCCCTTGGACTATCTAGGTTATCTAGCGGGCACTTGGATTATGTAGGTTAACTACCGGGCACATGCACTATCTAGGTTACCTAGCGGGCACTTGGATTATGTACGTTCCCTAGGGGGCACTTGGACTATCTATGTTAACTAGTGGGCACTTGGACTATCTATGTTAACTACCGGGCACTTGGACTATGTAGGTTAACTAGGGGACACTTGCACTATGTAGGTAACCTAGCGGCACTTGGACTATGTAGGTTAACTAGCGTGCATATGGATTATATAGGTTAACTAGAGGACACTTAGACGATCTAGGTTAACTAGTGGGCCCTTGGACTATGTAGGTTACCTAGCAGACACTTGGACTGTCTAGGTTACCTAGCGGGCACTTGGCTATCTAGGTTAACGAACGGGCACTTGGACTATATAGGTTGCCTAGCGGGCATTTGGAATATGTAAGTTACCTAGCGGGCACTTGGACTATCTAGGTTACCTAGCGGGCACTTGGACTATATAGGTTAACTAGCAGGCACTTGGACTATGTATGTTGCATAGCGGGCAATTGGACTATCTAGGTTAGGTAACGGGCACTTGGACTATATAGGTTACCTAGCGGACCCTTTGACTATGTAGGTTACCTAGCGGGCACTTGGACTATCTAGGTTAACGAAAGGGCACTTGGACTATGTAGGTTACCTAGCGGGCACTTCGATTATCTAGGATAGCTAACAGGAACTTGGAATATCTAGGTTACCTAGCGGGCACGTGGACTATGTAGGTTACCTTGCGGGCACTTGGACTATGTAGGTTACCTAACGGGAACTTGGACTATGTAGGTAAACTAGCGGACACTTGGACGATATAGGTTAACTAGCGAGCACTTGGACTATGTAGGTTAACTAGCGGGCACTTGGACTATCTAGGTTAACTAGCTGACCTTGGACTATGTAGGTTAACTAGCGGGCACTTGGACTATCTAGGTTAACTAGCTGACATTGGACAATGTAGGTTAACTAGCGGGCACTTGGACTATCTAGGTTAACTAGCTGACCTTGGACTATGTAAGTTAACTAGCGGGCACATGCACTATCTAGGTTAACTAGCGGACAATTGCACAATGCAGGTTCTCTATCGGGCACTCGGACTATGGAGGTTCCCTAGCGGTCATTTGGACTATATAGGTTACCTACGGGCACTTGGACTATCTAGGTTCCCTAACGGGCACTTGCAATATGTAGGTTCCCTATCGGGCACTTGGACTATGTAGGTTCCTCTGCGGGCACTTGGACTATGTAGGTTCCCTATCAGGCACTTGGACTATGTAGGTTAACTAGCAGGCACTTGGACTATCTAGGTTGATTAGCGGGCACTTGTACAATGCAGGTTCCCTAAGGGCACTTGGACTATATAGGTTCCCTAGCGGGCACTTGGACTATATAGGTTCCCTAAGGGCACTTTGACTATGTAGGTTAACTAGCGGGCACTTGGAATATCTAGGTTCCCTATCGGGTACTTGGACTATGTAGGTTCCTCAGTGGGCAATTGGACTATGTAGGTTCCCTATCGGGCATTGGACTATGTACGTTAACTAGCAGGACCTTGGACTATCTAGGTTACCTAGTGGGCACTTGGACTATGTAGGTTAACTAGCGGACACTTGGACAATCAAGGTTGGCTAGCGGGCACTTGAACTATGTACATACCCTAGTGGGCACTTGGACTATCTAGGTTACCTAGCGGGTACTTGGACTATGTACGTCCCCTAGCGGGCACTTGGACTATCTAGGTTAACTAGAGGGCCCTTGAACTATGTAGGTTAACTAGCGGGCACTTGGACTATCTAGGTTAACTAGCGGGTCCTTGGACTATGTAGTTTCCCTAGCGGGCATTTGGTTTATTTAGGTTACCTAGTGGGCACTTGGACTATGTAGGTTACCTAGCGGGCACTTGGACTATTTAGGTTAACTAGAAGGCACTTGGACTATCAAGGTTATCTAGCGGGCACTTGGACTATCTAGGTTAACTAGCGGGCACTTGGACTATGTAGGTTCCCTAGAGGGCATTTGGACTATATAGGTTACCTAGCAGGCACTTGGACTATATAGGTTACCGAACGGGCACTTGGACTATGTAGGTTAACTAGTGGACGATTGGAAGATCTAGGTTAACTAGCGGGTACTTGGACTATCTAGGTTAATTAGCGGTCCCTTGGACAATAGGTTAACTAGCAGGCACTTGGACAATGTAGATTCCCTAGCGGGCATTTAGACTATATAGGTTACCTAGCGGGCACTTGGACTACGTAGGTTAACTAGCAGGCCCTTGGACTATCTAGGTTAGCTTAGTGGCACTTGGACTATGTAGGTTAACTAGCAGACACTTGCACGATCTAGGTTAACTAGCGGGCTCTTGCACTATGTAGGTTAACTAGCGGGCCCATTGACTATGTAGGTTAACTAGTGGGCACTTGGACGATCTAGGTTAACTAGCGGGCACTTGGACGATATAGGTTAATTAGCAGGCACTTGGATTATCTAGGTTACCTAGCGGGCACTAGGACTATCTAGGTTAACTAACGGGCACTTGGACTATGTAGGTTCCCTAGGGGGCACTTGGAATATGTAGGTTCCCTATAGGGCACTTGGACTATGTAGGTTAACTAGAGGGCAATTGGACTATGTAGGTTACCTTGCGGGCACTTGTACTATCTAGGTTACCTAACGGGAATTTGGACCATGTAGGTTAACTAGCGGACACTTGGACGATCTAGGTTAACTAGGGGGCACTTGGAATATCTAGGTTAACTAGCGGGCCCTAGGACTATGTAGGTTAACTAGCGGGCACTTGGACTATCTAGGTTAACTAGCGGGTTCTTGGACTATCTAGGTTAACTAGCTGACCTTGGACTATGTAGGTTAACTAGCGGGCACTAGGACTATCTAGGTTAACTAGCTGACCTTGGACTATGTAAGTTAACTAGCGGGCACTTGGACTATCTAGGTTAAGTAGCGGGCACTTGCACAATGCAGGTTCCCTAGCGGGCACTTTGACTATGTAGGTTCCCTAGCGGGCACTTGGACTATATAGGTTCCCTGCGGGCACTTGGACTATCTAGGTTCACTATCGGGCACTTGGACTATGTAGGTTCCTCTGCGGGCACTTGGACTATGTAGGTTCCCTATCAGGCACTTGGACTATGTAGGTTAACTAGCGGGCCCTTGAACTATGTAGATTAACTAGCGGCACTTGGACTATCTACGTTAACTAGCGGGCCCTTGGACTATGTAGATTCCCTAGCGGGCACTTGGACTACATAGGTTCCCTAGCGGGCACTTAGACTCTGTATGTTCCCTAGCGGGCAATTGGACTATATATGTTCCTTACGGACACTTGATCTATGTAAGTTAACTACCGGGCACTTGGACTATGTAGGTTAACTAGCGGGCCCTTAGACTATCTAGGTTACCTAGCAGGCACTTGGACTATGTAGGTTAACTACCGGGCACTTGCACTATCTAGGTTACCTAGCGGGCACTTGGACTATGTACGTTCCCTAGAGGGCACTTGGACTATCTATGTTAACTAGCGGGCACTTGGACTATGTAGGTTAACTAGGGGACACTTGCACTATGTAGGTTACCTAGCGGCACTTGGACTATCTAGGTTAACTAGCGGGCACTTGGACTATCTCGGTTAACTAGCGTGCACTTGGATTCTGTAGGTTCCTTAGCGGGCACTTTGACTATCTATTTTACCTAGCGGGCACTTGGACTATGTAGGTTAACTAGCGGGCCCTTGGACTATCTAGGTTACATACCTGGAACTTGGACTATATAGGTTACCTTGCGGGCCCTTGGACTATGTAGGTTAACCAAAGACACTTGGACGATCTAGGTAAAATAGTGGGCCCTTGGACTATGTAGGTTAACGAATGGGCATTTGGACTATGTAAGTTACCTAGCAGGCACTTGGACTGTCTAGGTCTCCTAGTGGGCACTTGGACTATCTAGGTTAACGAACGGGCACTTGGACTATGTAGGTTACCTAGCGGGCACTTGCACTATCCAGGTTACCTAGTGGGCACTTGGACTATCTAGGTTACTGAACGGGCATTTGGACTATGTAGGTTACCTAACGGGCACTTGGAATTCTAGGTTAACGAATGGGCACTTGGACTATCTTGGTTTCTTAGCGGGCACTTGGACTATATAGGTTCCCTGGGGGCCCTTGTACTATGTAGGTTACCAAGCGGGCACTTGGACTATCTAGGTTAGCGAAAGGGCACTTGGACTATGTAGGTTACCTAGCGGGCACTTGGATTATATAGGTTAGCTAACAGGAACTTGGAATATCTAGGTTACCTAGCGGGCACTTGGACTATGTAGGTTACCTTGCGGGCACTTGTACTATCTACGTTACCTAACGGGAACTTGGACTATGTAGGTTAACTAGCGTACACTTGGACGATCTAGGTTAACAAGCGGGCACTTGGAATATCTAGGTTAACTAGCGGGCCCTTGGACTATGTAGGTTAATTAGCGGGTTCTTGGACTATCTAGGTTAACTAGCAGGTTCTTGCACTATGTAGGTTAACTAGCGGGCACTTGGACTATGTAGGTTAACTAGCTGACCTTGGACTATGTAGGTTAACTATCGGGCACATCGACTATCTAGGTTAACTAGCGGGCACTTGGACTATCTAGGTTAACTAGCGGGCACTTGCACAATGCAGGCTCCCTAGCGGGCACTTTAACTATGTAGGTTCCCTAGCGGGCACTTGGACTATACAGGTTCCCTACGGGCACTTGGATTATCTAGGTTCCCTAACGGGCACTTGAAATATGTAGGTTCCTCAGCGGGCACTTGGACTTTGTAGGTTCCCTATCGGGCATTGGACTATGTAGGTTAACTAGCAGGACCTTGGACTATCTAGGTTACCTAGCGGGCACTTGGACTATGTAGGTTAACTAGCGGACACTTGAACAATCTAGGTTACCTAGCGGGCACTTGAACTATGTACATACCCTAGCGAGCACTTGGACTATCTAGGTTACCTAGCGGGCACTTGGACTATGTACGTCCCCTAGCGGGCACTTGGACTATCTAGATTAACTAGCGGGCCCTTGGACTATCTAGGTTTACTAGCGGGCACTTGGACTATCTAGGTTAACTAGCGGGCACTTGGACTATGTCGTTTCCCTAGCGGGCATTTGGATTATTTAGGTTACCTAGTGGGCACTTGGACTATGTAGGTTACCTAGCGGGCGCTTGGACTATGTAGGTTAACTAGAAGGCACTTGGACTATCAAGGTTACCTAGCGGGCCCTTGGAATATGTAGGTTACCAGCGGGCACTTGGACTATCTAGGTTAATGAACATGCACTTGGACTATGTAGTTAACCTAGCGGGCACTTGGACTGTCTAGGTTACCTAGCAGGCACTTGGACTATCTACGTTAACGAACGGGCACTTGGACTATGTAGGTTAACTAGCGGACACTTTGACTATCTAGGTTAGCTAACGGGCAATTGGACTATCTATGTTACCTAGCGGGCACTTGGACTATGTAGGTTGCCTAGCGGGCACATGGACTATTTAGGTTACCTAGCAGGCACTTTGACTATCTAGATTAACGAACGTGCACTTGGACTATGTAGGTAACCTAGCGGGCACTTGGACTGTCTAGGTTACCTAGCAGGCACTTGGCCTATCTACGTTACCGAACGGGCACTTGGACTATGTAGGTTAACTAGCGGACACTTCGACTATCTAGGTTAGCTAACGGGCAATTGGACTATCTAGGTTACCTAGCAGGCACATGGACTATGTATGTTGCCTAGCGAGCACTTGTACTATGTAGGTTCCTTAGCGAGCACTTGGATTATGTAGGTTCCCTATCGGGTACTTGGACTGTCTAGTTTACCTAGTGGGCACTTGGACTGTATAGTTTACCTAGGAGGCACTTGGACTATGTTGGTTACCTAGCGGGCACTTGGACTATGTACGTTCCCTGGCGGGCACTTGGGCTATCTACGTTACCTAGCGGGCACTTGGACTATGTAGGTTAACGAACGGGCACTTGGACTATGTAGGTAACCTAATGGTCACTAGGACTGTCTAGGTTACCTTGCGGGAACTTGGACTATGTAGGTTAACTAGCGGGCACTTGGACTATCAAGGTTAACTAGCGGGCCCTTGCTCTATGTAGGTTAACTAGCAGGCCTTTGGACTATGTAAGTTAACTAGAGTGCACTTTGATGATCCTGGTTAACTAGCGGGCACTTGGACTATCTAGGTTAACTAGCGGGCACTTGGACTATGTAGGTTCCCTAGCGGGCACTTTGACTATGTAGGTTCCCTAGCGGGCACTTGGACTATATAGGTTAACTAGCGGGCCCTTGGACTATGGAGGTTAACTAGCGTGCACTTGGACAATCTAGGTTAATTAGCGGGCACTTGTACAATGCAGGTTCCCTAGCGGGCAATTTGACTATGTAGGTTCCCTAGCGGGCACTTGGACTATATAGGTTCCCTACGGGCACTTAGACTATCTAGGTTCCCTAACGGGCACTTAGAATATGTAGGTTCCCTATCGGGCACTTGGACTATATAGGTTCCTCAGCGGGCACATGGACTTTGTAGGTTCCCTATCGGGCATTGGACTATGTAGGTTAACTAGCAGGACCTTGGACTATCTAGGTTACCTAGCGGGCACTTGGACTATTTAGGTTACCTAGCAGGCACGTTGACTATCTAGGTTAACTAACGGGTACTTGGACTATGTAGGTTGCCTAGCGAGCACTTGGACAATGTACGTCCCCTAGCGGGCACTTGGACAATGTACGTCCCCTAGCGGGCACTTGGACTATCTAGGTTAACTAGAGGGTCCTTGGACTATGTAGGTTAACTATCGGGCACTTGGATTATCTAGGTTAACTAGCAGGCACTTGGACGATCTAGGTTAACTAGCGGGCACTTGGACTATCTAGGTTAACTAGCGGGCACTTGGACTATCTAGGTTAACTAGCGGGCACTTGTACTATCTAGGTTAACTAGCGGGCACTTGCACAATGCAGGTTCCCTAGCGGGCACATTGACTATGTAGGTTCCCTACGGGCACTTGGACTATCTAGGTTCCCTAACGGGCACTTGGATTATGTAGGTTCCTCTGCGGGCACTTGGACTATTTAGGTTCCCTATCAGGCACGTGGACTATGTAGGTTAACTATCGGGCACTTGTATGATCAAGGTTAACTAGTGGGCACTTGGACTATCTAGGTTAATTAGCGGGCACTAGTACAATGCAGGTTCCCTTGCGGGCAATTTGACTATGTAGGTTCCCTAGCGGGCACTTGAACTATATAGGTTCCCTACGGGCACTTGGACTATCTAGGTTCCCTAACGGGCACTTAGAATATGTAGGTTCCCTATCGGGCACTTGGACTATATAGGTTCCTCAGCGGGCACTTGGACTTTGTAGGTTCCCTATCGGGCATTGGGCTATATAGTTTAACTAGCAGGACCTTGGACTATCTAGGTTATCTAGCGGGCACTTGGACTATTTAGGTTACCTAGCTGGCACGTTGACTATCTAGGTTAACTAACGGGCACTTGGACTATGTAGGTTGCCTAGGGAGCACTTGGACAATGTACGTCCCCTAGCGGGCACTTGGACTATCTAGGTTAACTAGAGGGTCCTTGGACTATGTAGGTTAACTATCGGGCACTTGGATTATCTAGGTTAACTAGCGGGCACATGGACGATCTAGGTTAACTATCGGGCACTTGTACTATCTAGGTTAACTAGCGGGCACTTGGACTATCTAGGTTAACTAGCGGGCACTTGTACTATCTAGGTTAACTAGCGGGCACTTGCACAATGCAGGTTCCCTAGCGGGCACTTTGACTATGTAGGTTCCCTACAGGCACTTGGACTATCTAGGTTCCCTCACGGGCACTTGGATTATGTAGGTTCCTCTGCGGGCACTTGGACTATGTAGGTTCCCTATCAGGCACTTGGACTATGTAGGTTAACTAGCGGGCACTTGTATGATCAAGGTTAACTAGCGGGCACTTGGACTATCTAGGTTAATTAGCGGGCACTTGTACAATGCAGGTTCCCTAGCGGACAATTTGACTATGTAGGTTCCCTAGCGGGCACTTGGACTATATAGGTTCCCTACGGGCACTTGGACTATCTAGGTTCCCTAACGGGCACTTAGAATATGTAGGTTCCCTATCGGGCACTTGGACTATATAGGTTCCTCAGTGGACACTTGGACTTTGTAGGTTCCCTATCGGGCATTGGACTATGTAGGTTAACTAGCAGGACCTTGGACTATCTAGGTTACCTAGCGGGCACTTGGACTATTTAGGTTACCTAGCAGGCACGTTGACTATCTAGGTTAACTAACGGGTACTTGGACTATGTAGGTTGCCTAGCGAGCACTTGGACAATGTACGTCCCCTAGCGGGCACTTGGACTTTCTAGGTTAACTAGAGGGTCCTTGGACTATTTAGGTTAATTATCGGGCACTTGGATTATCTAGGTTAACTAGCGGGCAACTGGACTATCTAGGTTAACTAGCGGGCACTTGTACTATCTAGGTTAACTAGCGGGCACTTGCACAATGCAGGTTCCCTAGCGGGCACATTGACTATGTAGGTTCCCTACGGGCACTTGGACTATCTAGGTTCCCTAACGGGCACTTAGAATATGTAGGTTCCCTATCGGGCACTTGGACTATATAGGTTCCTCAGCGGGCACTTGGACTTTGTAGGTTCCCTATCGGGCATTGGACTATGTAGGTTAACTAGCAGGACCTTGGACTATCTAGGTTACCTAGCGGGCACTTGGACTATTTAGGTTACCTAGCAGGCACGTTGACTATCTAGGTTAACTAACGGGTACTTGGACTATGTAGGTTGCCTAGCGAGCACTTGGACAATGTACGTCCCCTAGCGGGCACTTGGACTATCTAGGTTAACTAGAGGGTCCTTGGACTATGTAGGTTAATTATCGGGCACTTGGATTATCTAGGTTAACTAGCGGGCAACTGGACTATCTAGGTTAACTAGCGGGCACTTGTACTATCTAGGTTAACTAGTGGGCACTTGCACAATGCAGGTTCCCTAGCGGGCACATTGACTATGTAGGTTCCCTACGGGCACTTGGACTATCTAGGTTCCCTAACGGGCACTTAGAATATGTAGGTTACCTATCGGGCACTTGGACTATATAGGTTCCTCAGCGGGCACTTGGACTTTGTAGGTTCCCTATCGGGCATTGGACTATGTAGGTTAACTAGCAGGACCTTGGACTATCTAGGTTACCTAGCGGGCACTTGGACTATTTAGGTTACCTAGCAGGCACGTTGACTATCTAGGTTAACTAACGGGTACTTGGACTATGTAGGTTGCCTAGCGAGCACTTGGACAATGTACGTCCCCTAGCGGGCACTTGGACTATCTAGGTTAACTAGAGGGTCCTTGGACTATGTAGGTTAATTATCGGGCACTTGGATTATCTAGGTTAACTAGCGGGCAACTGGACTATCTAGGTTAACTAGCGGGCACTTGTACTATCTAGGTTAACTAGCGGGCACTTGCACAATGCAGGTTCCCTAGCGGGCACATTGACTATGTAGGTTCCCTACGGGCACTTGGACTATCTAGTTTCCCTAACGGGCACTTGGATTATGTAGGTTCCTCTGCGGGCACTTGGACTATGTAGGTTCCCTATCAGGCACTTGTACTATGTAGGTTAACTAGCGGGCACTTGTATGATCAAGGTTAACTAGCGGGCACTTGGACTATCTAGGTTAATTAGCGGGCACTTGTACAATGCAGGTTCCCTAGCGGGCAATTTGACTATGTAGGTTCCCTAGCGGGCACTTGGACTATATAGGTTCCCTACGGGCACTTGAACTATCTAGGTTCCCTAACGGGCACTTAGAATATGTAGGTTCCCTATTGGGCACTTGGACTATATAGGTTCCTCAGCGGGCACGTGGACTTTGTAGGTTCCCTATTGGGCATTGAACTATGTAGGTTAACTAGCAAGACCTTGGATTATCTAGGTTATCTAGCGGGCACTTGGACTATTTAGGTTACCTAGCAGGCACGTTGAATATCTAGGTTAACTAACGGGCACTTGGACTATGTAGGTTGCCTAGGGAGCACTTGGACAATGTACGTCCCCTAGCGGGCACTTGGACTATCTAGGTTAACTAGAGGGTCCTTGGACTATGTAGGTTAACTATCGGACACTTGGATTATCTAGGTTAACTAGCGGGCACTTGGACGATCTAGGTTAACTAGCGGGAACTTGGACTATCTAGGTTAACTAGCGGGCACTTGGACTATCTAGGTTAACTAGCGGGCACTTGGACTATTTAGGTTAACTAGCGGGCACTTGGACTATCTAGATTAATTAGCGGGCCCTTGGACTATCTAGGTTAACTAGCGGGCACTTGGACTATGTAGTTTCCCTAGCGGGCATTTGGATTATTTAGGTTACCTAGTGGGCACTTGGACAATGTGGTTACCTAGCGGGCACTTGGACTATGTAGGTTAACTAGAAGGCACTTGGACTATCAAGGTTACCTAGCGGGCCCTTGGACTATGTAGGTTACCAGCGGTCACTTGGACTATCTAGGTTTACGAACGGGCACTTGGACTATGTAGGTTAACTAGCGGACACTTCGACTATCTAGGTTAGCTAACGGGCAATTGGACTATCTAGGTTACCTAGCGGGCACTTGGACTATGTAGGTTCCCTAGCGGGCACTTGGACTATTTAGGTTACCTAGCAGGCACTTTGACTATCTAGGTTAACTAACGGGCACTTGGATTATGTAGGTTGCCTAGCGAGCACTTGGACTATGTAGGTTTCCAGCGAGCACTTGGACTATGTAGGTTCCCTATCGGGTACTTTTACTGTCTAGGTAACTAGCGGGCAATTGGACTGTCTAGGTTACCTAGTGGGCACTTGGACTATGTAGTTTACCTAGCAGGCACTTGGACTATGTAGGTTACCTAGCGGGCACTTGGACTATCTAGGTTACCTAGCGGGCACTTGGACTATGTAGGTAACATAATGGTCACTTGGACTGTCTAGGTTACCTAGCGGGGACTTAGACTATGTAGGTTAACTAGCGGGCACTTGGACTATGTAGGATCCCTATCGGACATTTGTACTACTTAGGTTAAATAGCGGGCACTTTGACTATCTAGGTCAACTAACGGGCCCTTTTACTATGTAGGTTAACTAGCGAGCACTTGGACTATCTAGGTTAACTAACGGACCTTGGACTATGTAGGTTAACTAGCGGGCACTTGGATTATGTATGTCCCCTAGTGGGCACTTGGACTATCTAGGTTAACTAACGGGAACTAGGACTATCTAGGTTACCTAGCGGGCACTTGGACTATCTAGGTTACCTAGCAGGCACTTGGATTATGAAGGATCCCTAGCGGGCACTTGGACAGTCTAGGTTAACTAGCGGGCACTTGGACGATCTAGGTTAACTAGCGGGCACTTGGACTATCAAAGTTAACAAGTGAGCCCTTGGACTATGTAGGTTAACTAGCGGGCCCTTGAACTATCTAGGTTACCTAGCGCGCACTTGGACTATATAGGTTACCTAGTGGGCACTTGGACTATCTAAGTTAACGAACGGGCACTTGGAATATGCAGGTAACCTAGCGGGCACTTGGACTGTCTAGGTTACATAGCGGGCACTTGGACTTCTAGGTTAACGAACGGGCACTTGGACTATGTAGGTTGCTTAGCGGGCACTTGGACTATCTAGGTTAGGTAACGGGCACTTTGACTATCTAGGTTACCTAGCATTAACTTGGACAATATAAGTTACCGAGCCGGCACTTGGAGTATCTAGGTTACTTAACGGGCACTTTGACTATCTAGGTTACATAGCGGGCACTTGGACTATGTAGGTTAACTAGTGAGCACTTGGACGCTAGGTTACCTAGCGGGCTCTTGGACTATCTAGGTTACCTCACGGGCACTTGGACTATCTAGGTTACATAGCGGGCACTTGGACTATGTAGATTTCCTAGCGGGCACTTGGACTATCTAGGTTAACGAACGGGCACTTGGAATATGTAGGTAACCTAGAGGGCACTTGGACAGTCTAGGTTACCTAGCGGGCACTTGGACTATCTAGGTTAACGAACGGGCACTTGGACTTTGTAGGTTACCTAGCAGGCACTTGGACTATGTAGGATTCCTATCAGACTTTTGGACTACTTAGGTTACCTAGCGGGCACTTGGACTATCTAGGTTAACTAGCGGACCTTGGACTACGTAGGTTAACTAGTGTGCCCTTGTACTATGTAGGTTAACTAGCGGGCACTTGGACGATCTAGGTTAACTAGAGGGCACTTGGACTATATAGGTAAACTAGCGTGCCCTTGGACTATCTAGGTTAACTAGCGGGCACTAGGATGATAAATGTTAACTAGCGGGCACTTGGACTATCTAGGTTAGCTAACATGCACTTGGACTAAGTATGTCCCCTAGTGGGCACTTGGACACTCTAGGTTAACTAACGGGCACTAGGACTATCTAGGTTAACAAGCGGACAATTGGACTATGTAAGTCAACTAACGGGCCCTTGGACTATCTAGGTTAGCTAACTGGCACTTGGACTATGTAGGTTAACTAGCAGACACTTGCACGATCTAGGTTAACTAGCGGGCTCTTGCACTATGTAGGTTAACTAGTGGGCCCATTGACTATGATGGTTAACTAGCGGGCACTTGGAATATGTAGGTTAACTAGCGAGCACTTGGACTATGTAGGTTCCCTAGCGGGCATTTCGACTATATAGATAACCTAGCGGGCACTTACACTTTGTAGGTTACTTAGTGGGCCCTTGGGCTATGTAGGTTAACTAGTGGTCCCTTGGACTATATAGGTTACCTAGCGGGCACTTGGACGATCTAGGTTAACTAGCGGGTAATTGGACTATGTAGGTTAAGTAGCAGGCCCTTGGACTATGTAGATTAACTAGCGGCACGTGGACTATCTACGTTAACCAGCGGGCCCTTGGACTATGTAGATTCCCTAGCGGGCATTTGGACTACATAGATAACCTAGCGGGCCCTTAGATTTTGTAGGTTACCTAGCGGGCACTTGGACTATCTAGGTTACCTAGCTGGCACTTGAACTATCTATGTTACCTAGTGGGTTCTTGGAGTATGTAGGTTACCTAGCGGGCTGTTGGAGTATCTAGGTTACGAAGCGGGCACTTGGACTATCTAGGTTAACTAATGGGCACTTGGATTATGTAGGTTCCCTAGCGGGCCCTTGGACTATGTAAGTTCCCTAGCGGGCACTTGGACAATGTGGGTTTCCTGGCGGGCATTTGGACTATCTAGGTTACCTAACGGGCACTTGGAAAATGTAGGTTCCCTAGCGGGCACTGGAATTATATAGGTTCCCTATCGGGCACTTGGACTATGTAGGTTAACTAGCGGGCCCTTGGACTATCTAGGTTAACTAGCGGGCACTTGAACTATCTAGGTTAACTAGCGGGCACTTAGACTATGTAGTTTCCCTAGCGGGCATTTGGATTATTTAGGTTACCTAGTGGGCACTTGGACTATGTAGGTTACCTAGCGGGCACTTGGACTATGTAGGGTAACTAGAAGGCACTTGGACTATCAAGGTTAACTAGCGGGCCGTGGACTGTGTAGGTTACCAGCGGTCACTTGGACTATCTAGGTTAACAAACGTGCACTTGGACTATGTAGGTAACCTAGCGGGCACTTGGACTGTGTAGGTTACCAAGCAGGCACTTGGCCTATCTACGTTAACGAACGGGCACTTGGACTATGTAGGTTAACTAGCGGACACTTCGACTATCTAGGTTAGCTAACGGGCAATTGGACTATCTAGGTTACCTAGCAGGCACATGGACTATGTATGTTGCCTAGCGAGCACTTGTACTATGTAGGTTCCCTAGCGAGCACTTGGATTATGTAGGTTCCCTATCGGGTACTTGGACTGTCTAGGTTACCTAGTGGGCACTTGGACTGTTTAGTTTACCTAGGAGGCACTTGGACTATGTTGGTTACCTAGCGGGCACTTGGACTATGTACGTTCCCTAGCGGGCACTTGGGCTATCTACGTTACCTAGCGGGCACTTGGACTATATAGGTTAACGAACGGGCACTTGGACTATGTAGGTAACCTAATGGTCACTAGGACTGTCTAGGTTACCTTGCGGGAACTTGGACTATGTAGGTTAACTAGCGGGCACTTGGACTATCAAGGTTAACTAGCGGGCCCTTGCTCTATGTAGGTTAACTAGCAGGCCTTTGGACTATGTAAGTTAACTAGAGGGCACTTTGATGATCCTGGTTAACTAGCGGGCACTTTGACTATCTAGGTTAACTAGCGGGCACTTGGACTATCTAGGTTAACTAGCGGGCACTTGGACTATGTAGGTTCCCTAGCGGGCACTTTGACTATGTAGGTTCCCTAGCGGGCACTTGGACTATATAGGTTAACTAGCGGGCCCTTGGACTATGTAGGTTAACTAGCGTGCACTTGGACAATCTAGGTTAATTAGCGGGCACTTGTACAATGCAGGTTCCCTAGCGGGCAATTTGACTATGTAGGTTCCCTAGCGGGCACTTGGATTATATAGGTTCCCTATGGGCACTTGGACTATCTAGGTTCCCTAACGGGCACTTAGAATATGTAGGTTCCCTATCGGGCACTTGGACTATATAGGTTCCTCAGCGGGCACATGGACTTTGTAGGTTCCCTATCGGGCATTGGACTATGTAGGTTAACTAGCAGGACCTTGGACTATCTAGGTTACCTAGCGGGCACTTGGACTATTTAGGTTACCTAGCAGGCACGTTGACTATCTAGGTTAACTAACGGGTACTTGGACTATGTAGGTTGCCTAGCGAGCACTTGGACAATGTACGTCCCCTAGCGGGCACTTGGACAATGTACGTCCCCTAGCTGGCACTTGGACTATCTAGGTTAACTAGAGGGTCCTTGGACTATGTAGGTTAACTATCGGGCACTTGGATTATCTAGGTTAACTAGCGGGCACATGGACGATCTAGGTTAACTAGCGGGCACTTGGACTATCTAGGTTAACTAGCGGACACTTGGACTATCTAGATTAACTAGCGGGCCCTTGGACTATCTAGGTTAACTAGCGGGCACTTGGACTATCTAGGTTAACTAGCGCGCACTTGTACTATCTAGGTTAACTAGCGGGCACTTGCACAATGCAGGTTCCCTAGCGGGCACTTTGACTATGTAGGTTCCCTACAGGCACTTGGACTATCTAGGTTCCCTAACGGGCACTTGGATTATGTAGGTTCCTCTGCGGGCACTTGGACTATGTAGGTTCCCTATCAGGCACTTGGACTGTGTAGGTTAACTAGCGGGCACTTGTATGATCAAGGTTAACTAGCGGGCACTTGGACTATCTAGGTTAATTAGCGGGCACTTGTACAATGCAGGTTCCCTAGCGGGCAATTTGACTATGTAGGTTCCCTAGCGGGCACTTGGACTATATAGGTTCCCTACGGGCACTTGGACTATCTAGGTTCCCTAACGGGCACTTAGAATATGTAGGTTCCCTATCGGGCACTTGGACTATATAGGTTCCTCAGCGGGCACTTGGACTTTGTAGGTTCCCTATGGGGCATTGGACTATGTAGGTTAACTAGCAGGACCTTGGACTATCTAGGTTACCTAGCGGGCACTTGGACTATTTAGGTTACCTAGCAGGCACGTTGACTATCTAGGTTAACTAACGGGTACTTGGACTATGTAGGTTGCCTAGCGAGCACTTGGACAATGTACGTCCCCTAGCGGGCACTTGGACTATCTAGGTTAACTAGAGGGTCCTTGGACTATGTAGGTTAATTATCGGGCACTTGGATTATCTAGGTTAACTAGCGGGCACTTGGACTATCTAGGTTAACTAGCGGGCACTTGGACTATCTAGATTAACTAGCGGGCCCTTGGACTATCTAGGTTAACTAGCGGGCACTTGGACTATATAGGTTAACTAGCGGGCACTTGTACTATCTAGGTTAACTAGCGGGCACTTGCACAATGCAGGTTCCCTAGCGGGCACATTGACTATGTAGGTTCCCTACGGGCACTTGGACTATCTAGTTTCCCTAACGGGCACTTGGATTATGTAGGTTCCTCTGCGGGCACTTGGACTATGTAGGTTCCCTATCAGGCACTTGTACTATGTAGGTTAACTAGCGGGCACTTGTATGATCAAGGTTAACTAGCGGGCACTTGGACTATCTTGGTTAATTAGCGGGCACTTGTGCAATGCAGGTTCCCTAGCGGGCAATTTGACTATGTATGTTCCCTAGCGGGCACTTGGACTATATAGGTTCCCTACGGGCACTTGGACTATCTAGGTTCCCTAACGGGCACTTAGAATATGTAGGTTCCCTATCGGGCACTTGGACTATATAGGTTCCTCAGCGGGCACTTGGACTTTGTAGGTTCCCTATTGGGCATTGGACTATGTAGGTTAACTAGCAAGACCTTGGATTATCTAGGTTTTCTAGCGGGCACTTGGACTATTTAGGTTACCTAGCAGGCACGTTGAATATCTAGGTTAACTAACGGGCACTTGGACTATGTAGGTTGCCTAGGGAGCACTTGGACAATGTACGTCCCCTAGCGGGCACTTGGACTATCTAGGTTAACTAGAGGGTCCTTGGTCTATGTAGATTAACTATCGGGCACTTGGATTATCTAGGTTAACTAGCGGGCACTTGGACGATCTAGGTTAACTAGCGGGAACTTGGACTATCTAGGTTAACTAGCGGGCACTTGGACTATCTAGATTAACTAGCGGGCCCTTGGACTATCTAGGTTAACTAGCGGGCACTTGGACTATTTAGGTTAACTAGCGGGCACTTGGACTATCTAGATTAATTAGCGGGCCCTTGGACTATCTAGGTTAACTAGCGGGCACTTGGACTATGTAGTTTCCCTAGCGGGCATTTGGATTATTTAGGTTACCTAGTGGGCACTTGGACAATGTGGTTACCTAGCGGGCACTTGGACTATGTAGGTTAACTAGAAGGCACTTGGACTATCAAGGTTACCTAGCGGGCCCTTGGACTATGTAGGTTACCAGCGGTCACTTGGACTATCTAGGTTTACGAACGGGCACTTGGACTATGTAGGTTAACTAGCGGACACTTCGACTATCTAGGTTAGCTAACGGGCAATTGCACTATCTAGGTTACCTAGCGGGCACTTGGACAATGTAGGTTCCCTAGTGGGCACTTGGACTATTTAGGTTACCTAGCAGGCACTTTGACTATCTAGGTTAACTAACGGGCACTTGGACTATGTAGGTTGCCTAGCGAGCACTTGGACTATGTAGGTTTCCAGCGGGCACTTGGACTATGTAGGTTCCGTATCGGGTACTTGGACTGTCTAGGTAACTAGCGGGCAATTGGACTGTCTAGGTTACCTAGTGGGCACTTGGACTATGTAGTTTACCTAGCAGGCACTTGGACTATGTAGGTTACCTAGCGGGCACTTGGACTATCTAGGTTACCTAGCGGGCACTTGGACTATGTAGGTAACATAATGGTCACTTGGACTGTCTAGGTTACCTAGCGGGGACTTGGACTATGTAGGTTAACTAGCGGGCACTTGGACTATATAGGATCCCTATCGGACATTTTTACTACTTAGGTTATCTAGCGGGCACTTTGACTATCTAGGTCAACTAACGGGCCCTTGTACTATGTAGGTTAACTAGCGAGCACTTGGACTATCTAGGTTAACTAACGGACCTTGGACTATGTAGGTTAACTAGCGGGCACTTGGATTATGTATGTCCCCTAGTGGGCACTTGGACTATCTAGGTTAACTAACGGGAACTAGGACTATCTAGGTTACCTAGCGGGCACTTGGACTATCTAGGTTACCTAGCAGGCACTTGGATTATGAAGGATCCCTAGCGGGCACTTGGACAGTCTAGGTTAACTAGCGGGCACTTGGACGATCTAGGTTAACTAGCGGGCACTTGGACTATCAAAGTTAACAAGTGAGCCCTTGGACTATGTAGGTTAACTAGCGGGCCCTTGGACTATCTAGGTTACCTAGCGCGCACTTGGACTATATAGGTTACCTAGTGGGCACTTGGACTATCTAAGTTAACGAACGGGCACTTGGAATATGCAGGTAACCTAGCGGGCACTTGGACTGTCTAGGTTACATAGCGGGCACTTGGACTTCTAGGTTAACGAACGGGCACTTGGACTATGTAGGTTGCTTAGCGGGCACTTGGACTATCTAGGTTAGGTAACGGGCACTTTGACTATCTAGGTTACCTAGCATTAACTTGGACAATATAAGTTACCGAGCCGGCACTTGGAGTATCTAGGTTACTTAACGGGCACTTTGACTATCTAGGTTACATAGCGGGCACTTGGACTATGTAGGTTAACTAGTGAGCACTTGGACGCTAGGTTACCTAGCGGGCTCTTGGACTATCTAGGTTACCTCACGGGCACTTTGACTATCTAGGTTACATAGCGGGCACTTGGACTATGTAGATTTCCTAGCGGGCACTTGGACTATCTAGGTTAACGAACGGGCACTTGGAATATGTAGGTAACCTAGAGGGCACTTGGACAGTCTAGGTTACCTAGCGGGCACTTGGACTATCTAGGTTAACGAACGGGCACTTGGACTTTGTAGGTTACCTAGCAGGCACTTGGACTATGTAGGATTCCTATCAGACATTTGGACTACTTAGGTTACCTAGCGGGCACGTGAACTATCTAGGTTAACTAGCGGACCTTGGACTACGTAGGTTAACTAGTGTGCCCTTGTACTATGTAGGTTAACTAGCGGGCACTTGGACGATCTAGGTTAACTAGAGGGCACTTGGACTATATAGGTAAACTAGCGTGCCCTTGGACTATCTATGTTAACTAGCGGGCACTAGGATGATAAATGTTAACTAGCGGGCACTTGGACTATCTAGGTTAGCTAACATGCACTTGGACTAAGTATGTCCCCTAGTGGGCACTTGGACACTCTAGGTTAACTAACGGGCACTAGGACTATCTAGGTTAACAAGCGGGCAATTGGACTATGTAAGTCAACTAACGGGCCCTTGGACTATCTAGGTTAGCTAACTGGCACTTGGACTATGTAGGTTAACTAGCAGACACTTGCACGATCTAGGTTAACTAGCGGGCTCTTGCACTATGTAGGTTAACTAGTGGGCCCATTGACTATGATGGTTAACTAGCGGGCACTTGGAATATGTAGGTTAACTAGCGAGCACTTGGACTATGTAGGTTCCCTAGCGGGCATTTCGACTATATAGATAACCTAGCGGGCACTTACACTTTGTAGGTTACCTAGTGGGCCCTTGGACTATGTAGGTTAACTAGTGGGCCCTTGGACTATATAGGTTACCTAGCGGGCACTTGGACGATCTAGGTTAACTAGCGGGTAATTGGACTATGTAGGTTAAGTAGCAGGCCCTTGGACTATGTAGATTAACTAGCGGCACGTGGACTATCTACGTTAACCAGCGGGCCCTTGGACTATGTAGATTCCCTAGCGGGCATTTGGACTACATAGATAACCTAGCGGGCCCTTAGATTTTGTAGGTTACCTAGCGGGCACTTGGACTATCTAGGTTACCTAGCTGGCACTTGAACTATCTATGTTACCTAGTGGGTTCTTGGAGTATGTAGGTTACCTAGCGGGCTGTTGGAGTATCTAGGTTACGAAGCGGGCACTTGGACTATCTAGGTTAACTAATGGGCACTTGGATTATGTAGGTTCCCTAGCGGGCCCTTGGACTATGTAAGTTCCCTAGCGGGCACTTGGACAATGTGGGTTTCCTGGCGGGCATTTGGACTATCTAGGTTACCTAACGGGCACTTGGAAAATGTAGGTTCCCTAGCGGGCACTGGAATTATATAGGTTCCCTATCGGGCACTTGGACTATGTAGGTTAACTAGCGGGCCCTTGGACTATCTAGGTTAACTAGCGGGCACTTGAACTATCTAGGTTAACTAGCGGGCACTTAGACTATGTAGTTTCCCTAGTGGGCATTTGGATTATTTAGGTTACCTAGTGGGCACTTGGACTATGTAGGTTACCTAGCGGGCACTTGGACTATGTAGGGTAACTAGAAGGCACTTGGACTATCAAGGTTAACTAGCGGGCCGTGGACTGTGTAGGTTACCAGCGGTCACTTGGACTATCTAGGTTAA
Organism: Tenrec ecaudatus; assembly: GCF_050624435.1. Lineage (NCBI taxonomy): Eukaryota > Metazoa > Chordata > Mammalia > Afrosoricida > Tenrecidae > Tenrec > Tenrec ecaudatus. The sequence goes on along the minus strand of NW_027458034.1, from coordinate 58,582 downwards.
CAAACGTGCACTTGGACTATGTAGGTAACCTAGCGGGCACTTGGACTGTGTAGGTTACCAAGCAGGCACTTGGCCTATCTACGTTAACGAACGGGCACTTGGACTATGTAGGTTAACTAGCGGACACTTCGACTATCTAGGTTAGCTAACGGGCAATTGGACTATCTAGGTTACCTAGCAGGCACATGGACTATGTATGTTGCCTAGCGAGCACTTGTACTATGTAGGTTCCCTAGCGAGCACTTGGATTATGTAGGTTCCCTATCGGGTACTTGGACTGTCTAGGTTACCTAGTGGGCACTTGGACTGTTTAGTTTACCTAGGAGGCACTTGGACTATGTTGGTTACCTAGCGGGCACTTGGACTATGTACGTTCCCTAGCGGGCACTTGGGCTATCTACGTTACCTAGCGGGCACTTGGACTATATAGGTTAACGAACGGGCACTTGGACTATGTAGGTAACCTAATGGTCACTAGGACTGTCTAGGTTACCTTGCGGGAACTTGGACTATGTAGGTTAACTAGCGGGCACTTGGACTATCAAGGTTAACTAGCGGGCCCTTGCTCTATGTAGGTTAACTAGCAGGCCTTTGGACTATGTAAGTTAACTAGAGGGCACTTTGATGATCCTGGTTAACTAGCGGGCACTTTGACTATCTAGGTTAACTAGCGGGCACTTGGACTATCTAGGTTAACTAGCGGGCACTTGGACTATGTAGGTTCCCTAGCGGGCACTTTGACTATGTAGGTTCCCTAGCGGGCACTTGGACTATATAGGTTAACTAGCGGGCCCTTGGACTATGTAGGTTAACTAGCGTGCACTTGGACAATCTAGGTTAATTAGCGGGCACTTGTACAATGCAGGTTCCCTAGCGGGCAATTTGACTATGTAGGTTCCCTAGCGGGCACTTGGATTATATAGGTTCCCTATGGGCACTTGGACTATCTAGGTTCCCTAACGGGCACTTAGAATATGTAGGTTCCCTATCGGGCACTTGGACTATATAGGTTCCTCAGCGGGCACATGGACTTTGTAGGTTCCCTATCGGGCATTGGACTATGTAGGTTAACTAGCAGGACCTTGGACTATCTAGGTTACCTAGCGGGCACTTGGACTATTTAGGTTACCTAGCAGGCACGTTGACTATCTAGGTTAACTAACGGGTACTTGGACTATGTAGGTTGCCTAGCGAGCACTTGGACAATGTACGTCCCCTAGCGGGCACTTGGACAATGTACGTCCCCTAGCGGGCACTTGGACTATCTAGGTTAACTAGAGGGTCCTTGGACTATGTAGGTTAACTATCGGGCACTTGGATTATCTAGGTTAACTAGCGGGCACATGGACGATCTAGGTTAACTAGCGGGCACTTGGACTATCTAGGTTAACTAGCGGACACTTGGACTATCTAGATTAACTAGCGGGCCCTTGGACTATCTAGGTTAACTAGCGGGCACTTGGACTATCTAGGTTAACTAGCGCGCACTTGTACTATCTAGGTTAACTAGCGGACCTTGGACTACGTAGGTTAACTAGTGTGCCCTTGTACTATGTAGGTTAACTAGCGGGCACTTGGACGATCTAGGTTAACTAGAGGGCACTTGGACTATATAGGTAAACTAGCGTGCCCTTGGACTATCTAGGTTAACTAGCGGGCACTAGGATGATAAATGTTAACTAGCGGGCACTTGGACTATCTAGGTTAGCTAACATGCACTTGGACTAAGTATGTCCCCTAGTGGGCACTTGGACACTCTAGGTTAACTAACGGGCACTAGGACTATCTAGGTTAACAAGCGGGCAATTGGACTATGTAAGTCAACTAACGGGCCCTTGGACTATCTAGGTTAGCTAACTGGCACTTGGACTATGTAGGTTAACTAGCAGACACTTGCACGATCTAGGTTAACTAGCGGGCTCTTGCACTATGTAGGTTAACTAGTGGGCCCATTGACTATGATGGTTAACTAGCGGGCACTTGGAATATGTAGGTTAACTAGCGAGCACTTGGACTATGTAGGTTCCCTAGCGGGCATTTCGACTATATAGATAACCTAGCGGGCACTTACACTTTGTAGGTTACCTAGTGGGCCCTTGGACTATGTAGGTTAACTAGTGGGCCCTTGGACTATATAGGTTACCTAGCGGGCACTTGGACGATCTAGGTTAACTAGCGGGTAATTGGACTATGTAGGTTAAGTAGCAGGCCCTTGGACTATGTAGATTAACTAGCGGCACGTGGACTATCTACGTTAACCAGCGGGCCCTTGGACTATGTAGATTCCCTAGCGGGCATTTGGACTACATAGATAACCTAGCGGGCCCTTAGATTTTGTAGGTTACCTAGCGGGCACTTGGACTATCTAGGTTACCTAGCTGGCACTTGAACTATCTATGTTACCTAGTGGGTTCTTGGAGTATGTAGGTTACCTAGCGGGCTGTTGGAGTATCTAGGTTACGAAGCGGGCACTTGGACTATCTAGGTTAACTAATGGGCACTTGGATTATGTAGGTTCCCTAGCGGGCCCTTGGACTATGTAAGTTCCCTAGCGGGCACTTGGACAATGTGGGTTTCCTGGCGGGCATTTGGACTATCTAGGTTACCTAACGGGCACTTGGAAAATGTAGGTTCCCTAGCGGGCACTGGAATTATATAGGTTCCCTATCGGGCACTTGGACTATGTAGGTTAACTAGCGGGCCCTTGGACTATCTAGGTTAACTAGCGGGCACTTGAACTATCTAGGTTAACTAGCGGGCACTTAGACTATGTAGTTTCCCTAGCGGGCATTTGGATTATTTAGGTTACCTAGTGGGCACTTGGACTATGTAGGTTACCTAGCGGGCACTTGGACTATGTAGGGTAACTAGAAGGCACTTGGACTATCAAGGTTAACTAGCGGGCCGTGGACTGTGTAGGTTACCAGCGGTCACTTGGACTATCTAGGTTAACAAACGTGCACTTGGACTATGTAGGTAACCTAGCGGGCACTTGGACTGTGTAGGTTACCAAGCAGGCACTTGGCCTATCTACGTTAACGAACGGGCACTTGGACTATGTAGGTTAACTAGCGGACACTTCGACTATCTAGGTTAGCTAACGGGCAATTGGACTATCTAGGTTACCTAGCAGGCACATGGACTATGTATGTTGCCTAGCGAGCACTTGTACTATGTAGGTTCCCTAGCGAGCACTTGGATTATGTAGGTTCCCTATCGGGTACTTGGACTGTCTAGGTTACCTAGTGGGCACTTGGACTGTTTAGTTTACCTAGGAGGCACTTGGACTATGTTGGTTACCTAGCGGGCACTTGGACTATGTACGTTCCCTAGCGGGCACTTGGGCTATCTACGTTACCTAGCGGGCACTTGGACTATATAGGTTAACGAACGGGCACTTGGACTATGTAGGTAACCTAATGGTCACTAGGACTGTCTAGGTTACCTTGCGGGAACTTGGACTATGTAGGTTAACTAGCGGGCACTTGGACTATCAAGGTTAACTAGCGGGCCCTTGCTCTATGTAGGTTAACTAGCAGGCCTTTGGACTATGTAAGTTAACTAGAGGGCACTTTGATGATCCTGGTTAACTAGCGGGCACTTTGACTATCTAGGTTAACTAGCGGGCACTTGGACTATCTAGGTTAACTAGCGGGCACTTGGACTATGTAGGTTCCCTAGCGGGCACTTTGACTATGTAGGTTCCCTAGCGGGCACTTGGACTATATAGGTTAACTAGCGGGCCCTTGGACTATGTAGGTTAACTAGCGTGCACTTGGACAATCTAGGTTAATTAGCGGGCACTTGTACAATGCAGGTTCCCTAGCGGGCAATTTGACTATGTAGGTTCCCTAGCGGGCACTTGGATTATATAGGTTCCCTATGGGCACTTGGACTATCTAGGTTCCCTAACGGGCACTTAGAATATGTAGGTTCCCTATCGGGCACTTGGACTATATAGGTTCCTCAGCGGGCACATGGACTTTGTAGGTTCCCTATCGGGCATTGGACTATGTAGGTTAACTAGCAGGACCTTGGACTATCTAGGTTACCTAGCGGGCACTTGGACTATTTAGGTTACCTAGCAGGCACGTTGACTATCTAGGTTAACTAACGGGTACTTGGACTATGTAGGTTGCCTAGCGAGCACTTGGACAATGTACGTCCCCTAGCGGGCACTTGGACAATGTACGTCCCCTAGCGGGCACTTGGACTATCTAGGTTAACTAGAGGGTCCTTGGACTATGTAGGTTAACTATCGGGCACTTGGATTATCTAGGTTAACTAGCGGGCACATGGACGATCTAGGTTAACTAGCGGGCACTTGGACTATCTAGGTTAACTAGCGGACACTTGGACTATCTAGATTAACTAGCGGGCCCTTGGACTATCTAGGTTAACTAGCGGGCACTTGGACTATCTAGGTTAACTAGCGCGCACTTGTACTATCTAGGTTAACTAGCGGGCACTTGCACAATGCAGGATCCCTAGCGGGCACTTTGACTATGTAGGTTCCCTACAGGCACTTGGACTATCTAGGTTCCCTAACGGGCACTTGGATTATGTAGGTTCCTCTGCGGGCACTTGGACTATGTAGGTTCCCTATCAGGCACTTGGACTGTGTAGGTTAACTAGCGGGCACTTGTATGATCAAGGTTAACTAGCGGGCACTTGGACTATCTAGGTTAATTAGCGGGCACTTGTACAATGCAGGTTCCCTAGCGGGCAATTTGACTATGTAGGTTCCCTAGCGGGCACTTGGACTATATAGGTTCCCTACGGGCACTTGGACTATCTAGGTTCCCTAACGGGCACTTAGAATATGTAGGTTCCCTATCGGGCACTTGGACTATATAGGTTCCTCAGCGGGCACTTGGACTTTGTAGGTTCCCTATGGGGCATTGGACTATGTAGGTTAACTAGCAGGACCTTGGACTATCTAGGTTACCTAGCGGGCACTTGGACTATTTAGGTTACCTAGCAGGCACGTTGACTATCTAGGTTAACTAACGGGTACTTGGACTATGTAGGTTGCCTAGCGAGCACTTGGACAATGTACGTCCCCTAGCGGGCACTTGGACTATCTAGGTTAACTAGAGGGTCCTTGGACTATGTAGGTTAATTATCGGGCACTTGGATTATCTAGGTTAACTAGCGGGCACTTGGACTATCTAGGTTAACTAGCGGGCACTTGGACTATCTAGATTAACTAGCGGGCCCTTGGACTATCTCGGTTAACTAGCGGGCACTTGGACTATATAGGTTAACTAGCGGGCACTTGTACTATCTAGGTTAACTAGCGGGCACTTGCACAATGCAGGTTCCCTAGTGGGCACATTGACTATGTAGGTTCCCTACGGGCACTTGGACTATCTAGGTTCCCTAACGGGCACTTGGATTATGTAGGTTCCTCTGCGGGCACTTGGACTATGTAGGTTCCCTATCAGGCACTTGTACTATGTAGGTTAACTAGCGGGCACTTGTATGATCAAGGTTAACTAGCGGGCACTTGGACTATCTTGGTTAATTAGCGGGCACTTGTGCAATGCAGGTTCCCTAGCGGGCAATTTGACTATGTATGTTCCCTAGCGGGCACTTGGACTATATAGGTTCCCTACGGGCACTTGGACTATCTAGGTTCCCTAACGGGCACTTAGAATATGTAGGTTCCCTATCGGGCACTTGGACTATATAGGTTCCTCAGCGGGCACTTGGACTTTGTAGGTTCCCTATTGGGCATTGGACTATGTAGGTTAACTAGCAAGACCTTGGATTATCTAGGTTTTCTAGCGGGCACTTGGACTATTTAGGTTACCTAGCAGGCACGTTGAATATCTAGGTTAACTAACGGGCACTTGGACTATGTAGGTTGCCTAGGGAGCACTTGGACAATGTACGTCCCCTAGCGGGCACTTGGACTATCTAGGTTAACTAGAGGGTCCTTGGTCTATGTAGATTAACTATCGGGCACTTGGATTATCTAGGTTAACTAGCGGGCACTTGGACGATCTAGGTTAACTAGCGGGAACTTGGACTATCTAGGTTAACTAGCGGGCACTTGGACTATCTAGATTAACTAGCGGGCCCTTGGACTATCTAGGTTAACTAGCGGGCACTTGGACTATTTAGGTTAACTAGCGGGCACTTGGACTATCTAGATTAATTAGCGGGCCCTTGGACTATCTAGGTTAACTAGCGGGCACTTGGACTATGTAGTTTCCCTAGCGGGCATTTGGATTATTTAGGTTACCTAGTGGGCACTTGGACAATGTGGTTACCTAGCGGGCACTTGGACTATGTAGGTTAACTAGAAGGCACTTGGACTATCAAGGTTACCTAGCGGGCCCTTGGGCTATGTAGGTTACCAGCGGTCACTTGGACTATCTAGGTTTACGAACGGGCACTTGGACTATGTAGGTTAACTAGCGGACACTTCGACTATCTAGGTTAGCTAACGGGCAATTGCACTATCTAGGTTACCTAGCGGGCACTTGGACTATGTAGGTTCCCTAGTGGGCACTTGGACTATTTAGGTTACCTAGCAGGCACTTTGACTATCTAGGTTAACTAACGGGCACTTGGACTATGTAGGTTGCCTAGCGAGCACTTGGACTATGTAGGTTTCCAGTGGGCACTTGGACTATGTAGGTTCCGTATCGGGTACTTGGACTGTCTAGGTAACTAGCGGGCAATTGGACTGTCTAGGTTACCTAGTGGGCACTTGGACTATGTAGTTTACCTAGCAGGCACTTGGACTATGTAGGTTACCTAGCGGGCACTTGGACTATCTAGGTTACCTAGCGGGCACTTGGACTATGTAGGTAACATAATGGTCACTTGGACTGTCTAGGTTACCTAGCGGGGACTTGGACTATGTAGGTTAACTAGTGGGCACTTGGACTATATAGGATCCCTATTGGACATTTTTACTACTTAGGTTACCTAGCGGGCACTTTGACTATCTAGGTCAACTAACGGGCCCTTGTACTATGTAGGTTAACTAGCGAGCACTTGGACTATCTAGGTTAACTAACGGACCTTGGACTATGTAGGTTAACTAGCGGGCACTTGGATTATGTATGTCCCCTAGTGGGCACTTGGACTATCTAGGTTAACTAACGGGAACTAGGACTATCTAGGTTAACTAGTGTGCACTTGGACTATCTAGGTTACCTAGCAGGCACTTGGATTATGAAGGATCCCTAGCGGGCATTGGACAGTCTAGGTTAACTAGCGGGCACTTGGACGATCTAGGTTAACTAGCGGGCACTTGGACTATCAAAGTTAACAAGTGAGCCCTTGGACTATGTAGGTTAACTAGTGGGCCCTTGGACTATCTAGGTTACCTAGCGGGCACTTGGACTATATAGTTTACCTAGTGGGCACTTGGACTATCTAAGTTAACGAATGGGCACTTGGAATATGCAGGTAACCTAGCGGGCACTTGGACTGTCTAGGTTACATAGCGGGCACTTGGACTTCTAGGTTAACGAACGGGCACTTGGACTATGTAGGTTGCTTAGACTATCTAGGTTAGGTAACGGGCACTTTGAGTATCTAGGTTACCTAGCATAAACTTGGACAATATAAGTTACCGAGCCGGCACTTGGAGTATCTATGTTACTTAACGGGCACTTTGACTATCTAGGTTACATAGCGGGCACTTGGACTATGTAGGTTAACTAGTGAGCACTTGGACGCTAGGTTACCTAGCGGGCTCTTGGACTATCTAGGTTACCTCACGGGCACTTTGACTATCTAGGTTACATAGCGAGCACTTGGACTATATAGGTTAACTAGCGAGCACTTGGACTCTAGGTTACCTAGCGGGCACTTGGACTATCTATGTTACCTAGCGGGCCCTTGGACTATGTAGATTTCCTAGCGGGCACTTGGACTATCTAGGTTAACGAACGGGCACTTGGAATATGTAGGTAACCTAGAGGGCACTTGGACAGTCTAGGTTACCTAGCGGGCACTTGGACTATCTAGGTTAACGAACGGGCACTTGGACTTTGTAGGTTACCTAGCAGGCACTTGGACTATGTAGGATTCCTATCAGACATTTGGACTACTTAGTTTACCTAGCGGGCACTTGGACTATCTAGGTTAACTAGCGGACCTTGGACTACGTAGGTTAACTAGTGGGCCCTTGTACTATGTAGGTTAACCTGCGGGCACTTGGACGATCTAGGTTAACTAGAGGGCACTTGGACTATATAGGTAAACTAGCGTGCCCTTGGACTATCTAGGTTAACTAGCGGGCACTAGGATGATAAATGTTAACTAGCGGGCACTTGGACTATCTAGGTTAGCTAACATGCACTTGGACTAAGTATGTCCCCTAGTGGGCACTTGGACACTCTAGGTTAACTAACGGGCACTAGGACTATCTAGGTTAACAAGCGGGCAATTGGACTATGTAAGTCAACGAACGGGCCCTTGGACTATCTAGGTTAGCTAACTGGCACTTGGACTATGTAGGTTAACTAGCAGACACTTGCACGATCTAGGTTAACTAGCGGGCTCTTGCACTATGTAGGTTAACTAGTGGGCCCATTGACTATGATGGTTAACTAGCGGGCACTTGGAATATGTAGGTTAACTAGCGAGCACTTGGACTATGTAGGTTCCCTAGCGGGCATTTGGACTCTATAGATAACCTAGCGGGCACTTACACTTTGTAGGTTACCTAGTGGGCCCTTGGACTATGTAGGTTAACTAGTGGGCCCTTGGACTATATAGGTTACCTAGCGGGCACTTGGACGATCTAGGTTAACTAGCGGGTAATTGGACTATGTAGGTTAAGTAGCAGGCCCTTGGACTATGTAGATTAACTAGCAGCACTTGGACTATCTACGTTAACCAGCGGGCCCTTGGACTGTGTAGATTCCCAAGCGGGCATTTGGACTACATAGATAACCTAGCGGGCCCTTAGATTTTGTAGGTTACCTAGCGGGCACTTGGACTATCTAGGTTACCTAGCTGGCACTTGAACTATCTACGTTACCTAGTGGGTTCTTGGAGTATGTAGGTTACCTAGCGGGCTGTTGGAGTATCTAGGTTACGAAGCGGGCACTTGGACTATCTAGGTTAACTAATGGGCACTTGGATTATGTAGGTTCCCTAGCGGGCCCTTGGACTATGTAAGTTCCCTAGCGGGCACTTGGACAATGTGGGTTTCCTGGCGGGCATTTGGACTATCTATGTTACCTAACGGGCACTTGGAAAATGTAGTTTCCCTAGCGGGCACTGGGATTATATAGGTTCCCTATCGGGCACTTGGACTATGTAGGTTAACTAGCGGGCCCTCGGACTATCTAGGTTAACTAGCGGGCACTTGAACTATGTAGTTTCCCTAGCGGGCATTTGGATTATTTAGGTTACCTAGTGGGCACTTGGACTATGTAGGTTACCTAGCGGGCACTTGGACTATGTAGGGTAACTAGAAGGCACTTGGACTATCAAGGTTAACTAGCGGGCCCTTGGACTATGTAGGTTACCAGCGGTCACTTGGACTATCTAGGTTAACAAACGTGCACTTGGACTATGTAGGTAACCTAGCGGGCACTTGGACTGTCTAGGTTACCTAGCAGGCACTTGGCCTATCTACGTTAACGAACGGGCACTTGGACTATGTAGGTTAACTAGCGGACACTTCGACTATCTAGGTTAGCTAACGGGCAATTGGACTATCTAAGTTACCTAGCGGGCACTTGGACTATGTAGGTTCCCTAGCGGGCACTTGGACTATTTAGGTTACCTAGCAGGCACTTTGACTATCTAGGTTAATGAACGTCCACTTGGACTATGTCGGTAACCTAGTGGGCACTTGGACTGTCTAGGTTACCTAGCAGGCACTTGGCCTATCTACGTTAACGAAAGGGCACTTGCACTATGTAAGTTAACTATCAGACACTTCGACTATCTAGGTTAGCTAACGAGCAATTGGACTATCTAGGTTACCTAGCGGGCACTTGGACTACGTAGGTTGCCTAGCGAGCACTTGGACTATGTAGGTTCCCTAGCGAGCACTTGGACTATGTAGGTTCCCTATCGGGTACTTGGACTGTCTAGGTTAACTAGGGGGCAATTGGACAGTCTAGGTTACCTAGTGGGCACTTGGACTATGTAGTTTACCTAGGAGGCACTTGGACTATGTTGGTTAACTTGCGGGCACTTGGACTATCTAGGTTACCTACCGCGCACTTGGACTATGTACGTTCCCTAGCGGGCACTTGGGCTATCTACGTTACCTAGCGGGCACTTGGACTATGTAAGTTAACGAATGGGCACTTAGACTATGGAGGTAACCTAATGGTCACTTGGACTGTCTAGGTTACCTAGCGGGAACTTGGACTATGTAGGTTAACTAGCGGGCACTTGGACTATCAAGGTTAACTAGCGGGCCCTTGCTCTATGTAGGTTAACTAGCAGGCCTTTGGACTATGTAAGTTAACTAGAGGGCACATTGAGGATCCTGTTTAACTAGCGGGCACTTGGGCTATCTAGGTTAACTAGCGGGCACTTGGACTATCTCGGTTAACTAGCGGGCACTTGGACTATGTAGGTTCCCTAGCGGGCACTTTGACTATGTAGGTTACCTAGCGGGCACTTGGACTATATAGGTTAACTAGCGGGCCCTTGGACTATGTAGGTTAACTAGCATGCACTTGGATGATCTAGGCTAACTAGCGGGTACTTGGACTATCTACGTTAACTAGCGGGCGCTTGGACTATGTAGATTCCCTAGCGGGCACTTGGATTCTGTATGTTCCTACGGACACTTGAACTATGTAGGTTCCCTAGCAGGCACTTGGACTATGTAGGTTCCAGAGCAGGCACTTGGACTATGTAAGTTAACTACCGGGCACTTGGACTATCTAGGTTAACTAGCGGACACTTGCACAATGCAGGTTCCCTATCGGGCACTCGGATTATGGAGGTTCCCTAGCGGTCATTTGGACTATATAGGTTACCTACGGGCACTTGGACTATCTAGATTCCCTAACGGGCACTTGCAATATGAAGGTTCCCTATCGGGCACTTGGACTATGTAGGTTCCTCTGCGGGCACTTGGACTATGTAGGTTCCCTCTCAGGCACTTGGACTATGTAGGTTAACTAGCGGGCACTTGGATGATCAAGGTTAACTAGCGGGCCCTTGGACTATCTAGGTTAACTAGCAGGCACTTGGACTATCTAGGTTGATTCGCGGGCACTTGTACAATGCAGGTTCCCTAAGGGCACTTGGACTATGTAGGTTCCCTAGCGGGCACTTGGACTATATAGGTTCCCTAAGGGCACTTTGACTATGTAGGTTAACTAGCGGGCACTTGGAATATCTAGGTTCCCTATCGGGTACTTGGAATATGTAGGTTCCTCAGGGGGCAATTGGACTATGTAGGTTCCCTATCGGGCATTGGACTATGTAGGTTAACTAGCAGGACCTTGGACTATCTAGGTTACCTAGTGGGCACTTGGACTATGTAGGTTAACTAGCGGACACTTGGACAATCAAGGTTAGCTAGCGGGCACTTGAACTATGTACATACCCTAGTGGGCACTTGGACTATCTAGGTTACCTAGCGAGTACTTGGACTATGTACGTCCCCTAGCGGGCACTTGGACTATCTAGGTTAACTAGAGGGCCCTTGGACTATGTAGGTTAACTAGCGGGCACTTGGACTATCTAGGTTAACTAGCGGGTACTTGGACTATGTAGTTTCCCTAGCGGGCATTTGGATTATTTAGGTTACCTAGTGGGCACTTGGACTATGTAGGTTACCTAGCGGGCACTTGGACTATTTAGGTTAATTAGAAGGCACTTGGACTATCAAGGTTAACTAGCGGGCACTTGGACTATCTAGGTTAACTAGCGGGCACTTGGACTATGTAGGTTCCCTAGTGGGCATTTGGACTATATAGGTTACCTAGCGGGCACTTGGACTATATAGGGTACCGATCGGGCACTTGGACTATGTAGGTTACCTAGCGGACGATTGGACGATCTAGGTTAACTAGCGGGTACTTGGACTATCTAGGTTAATTAGCGGTCCCTTGGACAATAGGTTAACTATCAGGCACTTGGACTATGTAGATTCCCTAGCGGGCATTTAGACTATATAGGTTACCTAGCGGGCACTTGGACTATGTAGGTTAACTAGCAGGCCCTTGGACTATCTAGGTTAGCTAAGTGGCACTTGGACTATGTAGGTTAACTAGCGGACACTTGCACGATCTAGGTTAACTAGCGGGCTCTTGCACTATGTAGGTTAACTAGCGGGCCCATTGACTATGTAGGTTAACTAGTGGGCACTTGGACGATCTAGGTTAACTATCGGGCACTTGGACGATATAGGTTAATTAGCAGGCACTTGGATTATCTAGGTTACCTAGCGGGCACTTGGACTATGTAGGTTCCCTAGCGGGCATTTGGATTATATCGATAACCTAGCGGGCACTTAGACTCTGTAGGTTACCTAGCGGGCACTTGAAATATCTACGTTACCTAGCTGGCCCTTGAAATATCTACGTTACCTAGCGGGTTCTTGGAGTATGTAGGTTACCTAGCGGTCTTTTGGACTATCTAGGTTACCTAGCGGGCACTTGGATTTCTAGGTTAACGAATGAGCACTTGGACTATGTATGCTGCATAGCGGGCAATTGGATTATCTAGGTTAGGTAACGGGCACTTGGACTATCTAGGTTACCTAGCGGGAACTTGGACTATGTAGGTTACCTAGCGGGCACTTGGACTATCTAGGTTACCTAACGGGCACTTGGACTATCTTGGTTTCTTAGCGGGCACTTGGACTATCTAGGTTACCTAACGGGCACTTGGACTATCTTGGTTTCTTAGCGGGCACTTGGACTATATAGGTTACCTAGCGGGTAATTAGACTTTGGAGGTTACCTAGCGGGCACTTGCACTATCTAGGTTACCTAGCGGGCACTTGGACTATGTAGGTTAATTAGCGGGCACTTGGACTTTGTAGGTTACCTAGCGGGCACTTGGACTATGTAGGTTAATTAGCGGGCACTTGGACTTCTAGGTTAACGAATGGGCACTTGGACTATGTATGTTGCATAGCGGGCAATTGGATTATCTAGGTTAGGTAACGGGCACTTGGACTATCTAGGTTACCTAGCGGGAACTTGGACTATGTAGGTTACCTAGCAGGCACTTGGACTATCTAGGTTAACGAACGGGCACTTGGACAATCTTGGTTTCTTAGCGGGCACTTGGACTATACAGGTTACCTTGCGGGCCCTTGGACTATGTAGGTTACCTAGCGGGCACTTGGACTATCTAGGTTAACTAGCGGGCACTTGACTATGTAGGTTACCTAGCGGGCACTTGGATTATCTAGGTTAGCTAACAGGAACTTGGAATATCTAGGTTACCTTGCGGGCACTTGTACTATCTAGGTTACCTAACGGGAACTGGGAATATGTAGGTTAACTAGCGTACACTTGGACGATCTAGGTTAACTAGGGGGCACTTGGAATATCTAGGTTAACTAGCGGGCCCTAGGACTATGTAGGTTATCTAGTGGGCACTTGGACTATCTAGGTTAACTAGCGGGTTCTTGGACTATGTAGGTTAACTAGCGGGCACTTGGACTATCTAGGTTAACTAGCAGGTTCTTGGACTATGTAGGTTAACTAGCGGGCACTTGGACTATGTAGGTTAACTAGCAGGACCTTGAACTATCTAGGTTACCTAGCGGGCACTTGGACTATGTAGGTTAACTAGCGCACACTTGGACAATCTAGGTTACCTAGCGGGAACTTGAACTATATACATACCCTAGCGGGCACTTGGTCTATCTAGGTTACCTAGCGGGCACTTGGACTATGTACGTCCCCTAGCGGGCACTTGGACTATCTGGGTTAACTAGAGGGCCCTTGGCTATGTAGGTTAACTAGCGGGCACTTGGACTATCTAGATTAACTAGCGGGCCCTTGGACTATCTAGGTTTACTAGCGGGCACTTGGACTATCTATGTTAACTAGCGGGCACTTGGACTATGTAGTTTCCCTAGCGGGCATTTGGATTATTTAGATTACCTAGTGGGCACTTGGACTTTGTAGGTTACCTAGCGGGCACTTGGACTATGTAGGTTAACTAGCGGGTACTTGGACTATCTACGTTAACTAGCGGGCCCTTGGACTATGTAGATTCCCTAGCGGGCACTTGGATTCTGTATGTTCCCTACGGACACTTGAACTATGTAGGTTCCCTAGCAGGCACTTGGACTATGTAGGTTCCAGAGGGGGCACTTGGACTATGTAAGTTAACTACCGGGCACTTGGACTATGTAGATTAACTAGCGGGCCCTTGGACTATCTAGGTTACCTAGCGGGCACTTGGACTATGTAGGTTAACTACCGGGCACATGCACTATCTATGTTAACTAGTGGGCACTTGGACTATCTATGTTAACTACCGGCCACTTGGACTATATAGGTTAACTAGGGGACACTTGCACTATGTAGGTTACCTAGCGGCACTTGGACTATGTAGGTTAACTAGCGTGCATTTGGACTATGTAGGTTAACTAGAGGACACTTAGACGATCTAGGTTAACTAGTGGGCCCATGGACTATGTAGGTTAACGAACGGGCATTTGGACTATGTAGGTTACCTAGCAGACACTTGGACTGTCTAGTTTACCTAGCAGCACTTGGCTATCTAGGTTAACGAACGGGCACTTGGACTATCTAGGTTGCCTAGCGGGCATTTGGACTATGTAAGTTACCTAGCGGGCACTTGGACTATCTAGGTTACCTAGCGGGCACTTGGACTATGTAGGTTACCTTGCGGGCACTTGTACTATCTAGGTTACCTAACGGGAACTTGGACTATGTAGGTTAACTAGCAGACACTTGGACGATCTAGGTTAACTAGGGGGCACTTGGAATATCTAGGTTAACTAGCGGGCCTTGGACTATGTAGGATAACTAGCGGGCACTTGGACTATCTAGGTTAACTAGCGGGTTCGTGGACTATGTAGGTTAACTAGCGGGCACTTGGACTATCTAGTTTAACTAGCTGACCTTGGACTATGTAGGTTAACTAGCGGGCACTTGGACTATCTAGGTTAACTAGGTGACCTTGGACTATGTAAGTTAACTAGCGGGCACTTGGACTATCGAGGTTAACTAGCGGGCACTTGCACAATGCAGGTTCCCTAGCGGGCACTTTGACTATGTATGTTCCCTAGCGGTCACTTGGACTATATAGGTTCCCTAACGGGCACGTGGAATATGTAGGTTCCCTATCGGGCACTTGGACTATGTAGGTTCCTCTGCGGGCACTTGGACTATGTAGGTTCCCTATCAGGCACTTGGACTATGTAGGTTAACTAGCGGGCCCTTAAACTATGTAGATTAACTAGCGGCACTTGAACTATCTACGTTAACTAGCGGGCCCTTGGACTATGTAGATTCCCTATCGGGCACTTGGACTACATAGGTTCCCTAGCGGGCACTTAGACTCTGTATGTTCCCTAGCGGGCACTTGGACTATATATGTTCCTTACGTACTCTTGAACTATGTAAGTTAACTACCGGGCACTTGGACTATGTAGGTTAACTAGCGGGCCCTTAGACTATCTAGGTTACCTAGCAGGCACTTGGACTATGTAGGTTAACTACCGGGCACTTGCACTATCAAGGTTACCTAGCGGGCACTTGGACTATGTACGTTTCCTAGAGGGCACTTGTACTATCTATGTTAACTAGCGGGCACATGGACTATGTAGGTTAACTAGGGGACACTTGCAATATGTAGGTTACCTAGCGGCACTTGGACTATCTAGGTTAACTAGCGGGCACTTGGACTATCTCGGTTAACTAGCGTGCACTTGGATTATGTAGGTTCCTTAGCGGGCACTTGGACTATCTAGTTTACCTAGCGGGCACTTGGACTATGTAGGTTAACTAGCGGGCCCTTGGACTATCTAGGTTACATACCTGGAACTTGGACTATATAGGTTACCTTGCGGGCACTTGGACTATGTAGGTTAACCAAAGACACTTGGACGATCTAGGTTAAATAGTGGGCCCTTGGACTATGTAGGTTAACGAATGGGCATTTGGACTATGTAAGTTACCTAGCAGGCACTTGGATTGTCTAGGTCTCCTAGCGGGCACTTGGACTATCTAGGTTACCTAGCGGGCACTTGGACTATCTAGGTTACCGAACGGGCATTTGGACTATGTAGGTTACCTAACGGGCACTTGGACTTCTAGGTTAACGAATGGGCACTTGGACTATGTGTGTTGCATAGAGGGCAATTGGATTATCTAGGTTAGGTAACGGGCACTTGGACTATCTAGGTTACCTAGCGGGAACTTGGACTATGTAGGTTACCTAGCGGGAACTTGGACTATCTAGGTTACCTAACGGGCACTTGGACTATCTTGGTTTCTTAGCGGGCACTTGGACTATATAGATTACCTAGCGGGCCCTTGGACTATGTAGGTTACCAAGCGGGCACTTGGACTATCTAGGTTAACGAAAGGGCACTTGGACTATGTAGGTTACCTAGCGGGCACTTGGATTATATAGGTTAGCTAACAGGAACTTGGAATATGTAGGTTAACTAGTGTACACTTGGACGATTTAGGTTAACAAGCGAGCACTTGGAATATCTAGGTTAACTAGCGGGCCCTTGGACTATGTAGGTTAACTAGCGGGTTCTTGGACTATCTAGGTTAACTAGCAGGTTCTTGCACTATGTAGGTTAACTAGCGGGCACTTGGACTATCTAGGTTAACTAGCTGACCTTGGACTATGTAGGTTAACTATCGGGCACTTCGACTATCTAGGTTAACTAGCGGGCACTTGGACTATCTAGGTTAACTAGCGGGCACTTGCACAATGCAGGCTCCCTAGCGGGCACTTTAACTATGTAGGTTCCCTAGCGGGCACTTGGACTATATAGGTTCCCTACGGGCACTTGGACTATCTAGGTTCCCTAACGGGCACTTGGACTATGTAGGTTCCTCTGCGGGCACTTGGATTATGTAGGTTCCCTATCAGGCACTTGGACTATGTAGGTTAACTAGCGGGCACTTGGATGATCAAGGTTAACTAGCGGGGAATTGGACTATCTAGGTAAACTAGCGGGCACTTGGACTATCTAGGTTAAGTAGCGGGCACTTGTACAATGCAGGTTCCCTAGCGGGCACTTTGACTATGTAGGTTCCCTAGCGGGCACTTGGACAATATAGGTTCCCTACGGGCACTTGGACTATCTAGGTTCCCTAACGGGCACTTGGAATATGTAGGTTCCCTATCGGGCACTTGGACTATGTAGGTTCCTCAGCGGGCACTTGGACTTTGTAGGTTCCCTATCGGGCATTGGACTATGTAGGTTAACTAGCAGGACCTTGGACTATCTAGGTTACCTAGCGGGCACTTGGACTATGTAGGTTAACTAGCGGACACTTGGACAATCTAGGTTACCTAGCGGGCACTTGAACTATGTACATACCCTAGTGGGCACTTGGACTATCTAGGTTACCTAGCGGGCACTTGGACTATGTACGTCCCCTAGCGGGCACTTGGACTATCTAGATTAACTAGCGGGCCCTTGGACTATCTAGGTTAACTAGCGGGCACTTGGACTATGTAGGTAACCTAGCGGGAACACTGTCTAGGTTACCTAGCAGGCACTTGGCCTATCTACGTTACCGAACGGGCACTTGGACTATGTAGGTTAACTAGCGGACACTTCGACTATCTAGGTTAGCTAAGGGGCAATTGGACTATCTAGGTTACCTAGCGGGCACATGGACTATGTATGTTGCCTAGCGAGTACTTGCACTATGTAGGTTCCCTAGCGAGCACTTGAACTATGTAGGTTCCCTATCGGGTACTTGGACTGTCTAGATTACCTAGTGGGCACTTGGACTCTTTAGTTTACCTAGGAGGCAATTGGACTATGTTGGTTACCTAGCGGGCACTTGGACTATGTACGTTCCCTAGCGGGCACTTGGGCTATCTACGATACCTAGCGGGCACTTGGACTTTGTAGGTTAACGAACGGGCACTTGGACTATGTAGGTAACCTAATGGTCACTTGGACTGTCTAGGTTACCTTGCGGGAACTTGGACTATGTAGGTTAACTAGCGGGCACTTGGACTATCAAGGTTAACTAGCGGGCCCTTGCTCTATGTAGGTTAACTAGCAGACCTTTGGACAATGTACGTTAACTAGAGGGCACTTTGATGATCCTGGTTAACTAGCGGGCACTTGGACTATCTAGGTTAACTAGCGGGCACTTGGACTATGTAGGTTCCCTAGCGGGCACTTTGACTATGTAGGTTCCCTAGCGGGCACTTGGACTATATAGGTTAACTAGCGGGCCCTTGGACTATGTAGGTTCCCTAGCGGGCACTTGGACAATCTAGGTTAACTAGCGGGTACTTGGACTATGTAGATTCCCTAGCGGGCACTTGGATTCTGTATGTTCCCTACGGACACTTGAACTATGTAGGTTCCCTAGCAGGCACTTGGACTATGTAGGTTCCAGAGGGGGCACTTGGACTACGTAAGTTAACTACCGGGCACTTGGACTATGTAGGTTAACTAGCGTGCCCTTGGACTATCTAGGTTACTTAGCGGGCACTTGGACTATGTAGGTTAACTACCGGGCACATGCACTATCTAGGTTACCTAGCGGGCACTTGTACTATGTATGTTCCCTAGTGGGCATTTGGACTATCTATGTTAACTAGTGGGCACTTGGACTAACTATGTTAACTACCGGCCACGTGGACTATGTAGGTTAACTAGGGGACACTTGCACTATGTAGGTTACCTAGCGGCACTTGTACTATGTAGGTTAACTAGAGGACACTTAGAGGATCTAGGTTAACTAGTGGGCCCTTGGACTATGTAGGTTAACGAAAGGGCATTTGGACTATGTAGGTTACCTAGCAGACACTTGGACTGTCTAGGTTACCTAGCGGGCAAATGGCTATCTAGGTTAACGAACGGGCACTTGGCTATCTAGGTTGCCTAGCGGGCATTTGGACTATGTAAGTTACCTAGCGGGCACTTGGACTATCTATGTTAACTAGCGGGCACTTGGACTATGTAGGTTAACTAGGGGACACTTGCACTATGTAGGTTACCTAGCGGCACTTGGACTATCTAGGTTAACTAGCGGGCACTTGGACTATCTCGGTTAACTAGCGTGCACTTGGATTATGTAGGTTCCTTAGCGGGCACTTGGACTATCTAGTTTACCTAGCGGGCACTTGGACTATGTAGGTTAACTAGCGGGCCCTTGGACTATCTAGGTTACATACCTGGAACTTGGACTATATAGGTTACCTTGCGGGCACTTGGACTATGTAGGTTAACCAAAGACACTTGGACGATCTAGGTTAAATAGTGGGCCCTTGGACTATGTAGGTTAACGAATGGGCATTTGGACTATGTAAGTTACCTAGCAGGGACTTGGAACGTCTAGGTCTCCTAGCGGGCACTTGGACTATCTAGGTTAACGAATGGGCACTTGGACTATGTAGGTTACCTAGCGGGCACTTGCACTATCTAGGTTACCTAGCGGGCACTTGGACTATCTAGGTTACCGAACGGGCATTTGGACTATGTAGGTTACCTAACGGGCACTTGGACTTCTAGGTTAACGAATGGGCACTTGGACTATATATGTTGCATAGAGGGCAATTGGATTATCTAGGTTAGGTAACTGGCACTTGGACTATCTAGGTTACCTAGCGGGAACTTGGATTATGTAGGTTACCTAGCGGGAACTTGGACTATCTAGGTTACCTAACGGGCACTTGGACTATCTTGGTTTCTTAGCGGGCACTTGGACAATATAGGCTACCTAGCGGGCCCTTGGACTATGTAGGTTACCAAGCGGGCACTTGGACTATCTAGGTTAACGAAAGGGCACTTGGACTATGTAGGTTACCTAGCGGGCACTTGGATTATATAGGTTAGCTAACAGGAACTTGGAATATCTAGGTTACCTAGAGGGCATTTGGACTATGTAGGTTACCTTGCGGGCACTTGTACTATCTAGGTTACCTAACGGGAACTTGGACTATGTAGGTTAACTAGTGTACACTTGGACGATCTAGGTTAACAAGCGGGCACTTGGAATATCTAGGTTAACTAGCGGGCCCTGGACTATGTAGGTTAACTAGCGGGTTCTTGGACTATCTAGGTTAACTAGCAGGTTCTTGCACTATGTAGGTTAACTAGCGGGCACTTGGAATATCTAGATTAACTAGCTGACCTTGGACTATGTAGGTTAACTATCGGGCACTTCGACTATCTAGGTTAACTAGTGGGCACTTGGACTATCTAGGTTAACTAGCGGGCACTTGCACAATGCAGGCTCCCTAGCGGGCACTTTAACTATGTAGGTTCCCTAGCGGGCACTTGGACTATATAGGTTCCCTACGGGCACTTGGACTATCTAGGTTCCCTAACGGGCACTTGGACTATGTAGATTCCTCTGCGGGCACTTGGATTATGTAGGTTCCCTATCAGGCACTTGGACTATGTAGGTAAACTAGCGGGCACTTGGATGATCAAGGTTAACTAGCGGGGAATTGGACTATCTAGGTTAACTAGCGGGCACTTGGACTATCTAGGTTAAGTAGCGGGCACTTGTACAATGCAGGTTCCCTAGCGGGCACTTTGACTATGTAGGTTCCCTAGCGGGCACTTGAACAATGTAGGTTCCCTACGGGCACTTGGACTATCTAGGTTCCCTAACGGGCACTTGGAATATGTAGGTTCCCTATCGGGCACTTGGACTATGTAGGTTCCTCAGCGGGCACTTGGACTTTGTAGGTTCCCTATCGGGCATTGGACTATGTAGGTTAACTAGGAGGACCTTGGACTATCTAGGTTACCTAGCGGGCACTTGGACTATGTAGGTTAACTAGCGGACACTTGGACAATCTAGGTTACCTAGCGGGCATTTGAACTATGTACATACCCTAGCGGGAACTTGGACTATCTAGGTTACCTAGCGGGCACTTGGACTATGTACGTCCCCTAGCGGGCACTTGGACTATCTAGATTAACTAGCGGGCCCTTGGACTATCTAGGTTTACTAGCGGGCACTTGGACTATCTACGTTAACTAGCGGGCCCTTGGACTATGTAGTTTCCCTAGCAGGCATTTGGATTATTTAGGTTACCTAGTGGGCACTTGGACTATCTAGGTTAACTAGCGGGAACTTGCACAATGCAGGTTCCCTAGCGGGCACTTTGACTATGTAGCTTCCCTAGCGGGCACTTGGACTATATAGGTTCTCTATGGGCACTTGGACTATCTAGGTTCCCTAACGGGCCCTTGGAATATGTAGGTTCCCTATCGGGCACTTGGACTATGTAGGTTCCTCTGCGGGCACTTGGACTATGTAGGTTCCCTATCAGGCACTTGGACTATATAGGTTAACTAGCGGGCACTTGGACTATGTAAGTTCCCTAGCGGCCATTTGGACTCTATAGGTTACCTAGCGGGCACTTGGACTATGTAGGTTACCTAGCGGGCACTTGGAATATCTAGGTTAACTAGCGGGCACTTGGATTATCTAGGTTAACTAACCGGCACTTGTACTATGCATGTTCCTGAGCGGGCAATTGGACTATATAGGTTCCCTAGCGGGCACTTGGACTATCTATATTAACTAGCGGGCACTTGGACTATGTAGGTTCCCTATCGGGCACTTGGACTATGTAGGTTAACGAACGGGAACTTGGACTATGTAGGTAACCTAGTGGTCACTTGAACAGTCTAGGTTACCTTGCGGGCACTTGGAGTATGTAGGTTAACTAGGGGGCACTTAGACTATGTAGGTTAACTAGCGGGCCCTTGGACGATGTAGGTTAACTAGCGGGCCCTTGGACTATCTATGTTAACTAGCGAGCACTTGGACTATCTAGGTTATCTAGCGGGCATTTGGACTATTAGGGTCCCTAGCGGGCATTTCGTGTATATTGGTTACCAAGCGGGCACTTGGACTATGTAGGTTAACGAACGGGAACTTGGACTATGTAGGTAACCTAGTGGTCACATGAACAGTCTAGGTTACCTAGCGGGCACTTGGAGTATGTAGGTTAACTAGGGGGCACTTGGACTATCTAGGTTAACTAGCGGGCCCTTGGACGATGTAGGTTAACTAGCGGGCCCTTGGACTACGTAGGTTAACTAGCGGGCCCTTGGAATATGTAGGTTAACTAGCGGGCACTTGGACGATCTAGGTTAACTAGCGGGTCCTTGGACTATGTAGGTTAACTAGCGGGCCCTTGGACTATGTTGATTAACTAGCGGCACGTGGACTATTTACGTTAACTAGCGGACCCTTGGACTATGTAGATTCCCTAGCAGGCACTTGCACTATGTAGATTCCCTAGCGGGCACTTGGACTATGTATGTTCCAGAGCGGGCACTTGGACTATGTAGGTTCCCTAGCTGGCACTTGGACTATGTAGGTTCCCTAGCGGGCACTTGTACTATGTAGGTTAACTAGCGGACACTAGGACGGTCTAGGTTAACTAGCGGGTAGTTGGACTAAGTAGGTTAACCAGCGGGCACTTGGACTACGTAGGTTCCCTAGCATGCACTTAGACTCTGTATGTTCCCTAGTGGGCACTTGGACAATATATGTTCCTTACGGACACTTGAACTATGTAAGTTAACTACCGGGCACTTGGACTATGTTGGTTAACTAGCGGGCCCTTAGACTCTCTAGGTTACCTAGCGGGCACTTGGACTATGTAGATTAACTACCGGGCACTTGCACTATCTAGGTTACCTAGCGGGCACTTGGACTATGTACGTTCCCTAGCGGGCACTTGGACTATCTATGTTAACTAGCGGGCACTTGGACTATGTAGGTTAACTAGGGGACACTTGCACTATGTAGGTTACCTAGCGGCACTTGGACTATCTAGGTTAACTAGCAGGCACTTGGACTATCTAGGTTAATTAGCATGCACTTGGACTATGTAGGTTCCTTAGCGGGCACTTGAACTATCTAGTTTACCTAGCGGGCACTTGGACTATGTAGGTTAACTAGCGGGCCCTTGGACTATCTAGGTTACATAGCTGGAACTTGGACTATGTAGGTTTCCTAGCGGGCACTTGGACTATATAGGTTCCCTACGGGCACTTGGACTATCTAGGTTCCCTAACGGGCACTTGGACTATGTAGGTACCTCTACGGGCACTTGGACTATGTAGGTTCCCTATCAGGCAATTGGACTATGTAGGTTAACTAGCGGGCACTTGGATGATCAAGGTTAACAAGAGGGCACTTTGACTATCTAGGTTAACTAGCTGGCACTTGGACTATCTAGGTTAATTAGCGGGCACTTGTACAATGCAGGTTCCCTAGCGGGCACTTTGACTATGTAGCTTCCCTAGCGGGCACTTGGAATATAGGTTCCCTACGGGCACTTGGACTATCTAGGTTCCATAACGGGCACTTGGAATATGTACGTTCCCTATCGGGCACTTGGACTATGTAGGTTCCTCAGCGGGCAATTGGACTTTGTAGGTTCCCTATCGGGCATTGGACTATGTAGGTTAACTAGCAGGACCTTGGACTATCTAGGTTACCTAGCGGGCACATGGACTATGTAGGTTAACTAGCGGACACTTGCACAATCTAGGTTACCTAGCGGGCACTTGGATTATCTAGGTTACCTAGCGGGCACTTGGACTATGTACGTCCCCTAGCGGGCACTTGGACTATCTAGGTTAACTAGAGGGCCCTTGGACTATGTAGGTTAACTAGCGGACACTTCGACTATCTAGGTTAGCTAAAGGGCAATTGCACTATCTAGGTTACCTAGCGGGCACTTGGACTATGTAGGTTCCCTAGCAGGCACTTGGACTATTTAGGTTACCTAGCAGGCACTTTGACTATCTAGGTTAACTAACGGGCATTTGGACTATGTAGGTTCCCAAGCGAGCACTTGGACTATGTAGGTTCCCTATCTGGTACTTGGACTGTCTAGGTTAACAAGCCTGCAATTGGACTGTCTAAGTTACCTAGTGGGCAATTGGACTATGTATTTTACCTAGCAGGCACTTGGACTATGTAGGTTAACTAGTGGGCACTTGGACTAACTAGGTTACTTAGCGGGCACTTGGACTATGTACGTTCCCTAGCGGGCACTTGGGCTATGTAGGTTACCTTGCGGGCACTTGTACTATCTAGGTTACCTAATGGGAACATGGACTACATAGGTTAACTAGCATACACTTGGACGATCTACGTTAACTAGCGGGCACTTGGAATATCTAGGTTAACTAGCGGGCCCTTGGACTATGTAGGTTAACTAGAGGGCACTGGGACTATCTAGGTTAACTAGCAGGTTCTTTGACTATGTAGGTTAACTAGCGGGCACTTGGACTAACTACGTTACCTAGCGGGCACTTGGACTATGTACGTTTCCTAGCGGGTACTTGGACTAGATAGGTTCCCTAGCGGGCACTTGGTCTATCTAGGTTAACTAGCGGGCAATTGCACAATGCAGGTTCCCTAGCGCACTTTGACTATGTAGGTTTCCTAGCGGTCACTTGGACTATATAGGTTCCCTACGGGCACTTGGACTATCTAGCTTCCCTAACGGGCACTTGGACTATGTAGGTTCCTTTGCGGGCACTTGGACTATGTAGGTTCCTTATCAGGCAATTGGACTATGTAGGTTAACTAGCAGGCACTTGGATGATCAAGGTTAACTAGAGGGCACTTGGACTATCTAGGTTAACTAGCGGGCACTTGGACTATCTAGGTTAATTAGCGGGCACTTGTACAATGCAGGTTCCCTAGCGGGAATTTTGACTATATAGGTTCCCTATCGGGCACTTGGACTATGTAGGTTAACTAGCAGGCACTTGGACTATCTAGGTTACCTAGCGGGCACATGGACTATGTAGGTTAACTAGCGGACACTTGGACAATCTAGGTTACCTAGCGGGCACTTGAACTATGTACATACCCTAGCGGGCACTTGGACTATCTAGGTTACCTAGCGGGCACTTGGACGATGTACGTCCCCTAGCGGGCACTTGGACTATGTAGGTTAACTAGAGGGCCCTTGGACTATGTAGGTTAACTAGCGGACACTTGAATTATCTAGGTTAACTAGCGGGCACTTGGACTATGTAGGTTCCCTAGCGGGCACTTGGACTATATAGGTTAACTAGCGGGCACTTGGACTATGTAGGTTAACTAGGGTGCACTTGGACAATCTAGGTTAACTAGCGGGTACTGGGACTATCTACGTTAACTAGCGGGTCCTTGGACTATGTAGATTCCCTAGCGGGCACTTGGATTCTGTATGTTCCCTACGGACACTTGAACTATGTAGGTTCCCTAGCAGGCACTTGGACTATGTAAGTTAACTACCGGGTACTTGGACTATGTAGGTTATCTAGCGGGCCCTTGGACTATCTAGGTTACCTAGCGGGCACTTGGACTATGTAGGTTAACTACCGGGCACATGCACTATCTAGGTTATTTAGCGGGCACTTGTACTATGTATGTTCCCTAGTGGGCACTTGGACTATCTATGTTAACTAGTGGGCACTTGGACTATATATGTTAACTACCGGCCACGTGGACTATGTAGGTTAACTAGGGGACACTTGCACTATGTAGGTTACCTAGCGGCACTTGGACTATGTAGGTTAACTAGCATGCATTTGGACTATGTAGGTTAACTAGAGGACACTTAGAGGATCTAGGTTAACTAGTGGGCCCTTGGACTATGTAGGTTAACGAACGGGCATTTGGACTATGTAGGTTACCTAGCAGACACTTGGACTGTCTAGGTTACCTAGTGGGCACTTGGCTATCTAGGTTAACGAACGGGCACTTGGACTATCTAGGTTGCCTAGCGGGCATTTGGACTATGTAAGTTACCTAGCGGGCACTTGGACTATCTAGGTTACCTAGCGGGCACTTGGACTATGTAGGTTAACTAGCGGGCACTTGGACTATGTATGTTGCATAGCGGGCAATTGGACTATCTAGGTTAGGTAACGGGCAATTGGACTATATAGGTTACCTAGTGGACCCTTTGACTATGTAGGTTACCTAGCGGGAACTTGGACTATGTAGGTTAACTAGAGGACAATTGGACGATCTAGGTTAACTAGCAGGCAATTGGAATATCTAGGTTAACTAGCGGGCCCTAAGACTATGTAGGTTAACTAGCGGGCACTTGGACAATCTAGGTTAACTAGCGGGTTCTTGGACTATGTAGGTTAACTAGCGGGCACTTGGACTATCTAGGTTAACTAGCTGACCTTGGACTATGTAGGTTAACTAGCGGGCACTTGGACTATCTAGGTTAACTAGCTGACCTTGGACTATGTTAGTTAACTAGCGGGCACTTGGACTATCTAGGTTAACTAGCGGGAACTTGCACAATGCAGGTTCCCTAGCGGGCACTTTGACTATGTAGCTTCCTTAGCGGTCACTTGGACTATATAGGTTCTCTATGGGCACTTGGACTATCTAGGTTCCCTAACGGGCACTTGGAATATGTAGGTTCGTCTGCGGGCACTTGGACTATGTAGGTTCCCTATCAGGCACTTGGACTATGTAGGTTCCTCAGCGGGCAATTGGACTTTGTAGGTTCCCTATCGGGCATTGGACTATGTAGGTTAACTAGCAGGACCTTGGACTATCTAGGTTACCTAGCGGGCACATGGACTATGTAGGTTAACTAGCGGACACTTGCACAATCTAGGTTACCTAGCGGGCACTTGGATTATCTAGGTTACCTAGCGGGCACTTGGACTATGTACGTCCCCTAGCGGGCACTTGGACTATCTAGGTTAACTAGAGGGCCCTTGGACTATGTAGGTTAACTAGCGGACACTTCGACTATCTAGGTTAGCTAAAGGGCAATTGCACTATCTAGGTTACCTAGCGGGCACTTGGACTATGTAGGTTCCCTAGCAGGCACTTGGACTATTTAGGTTACCTAGCAGGCACTTTGACTATCTAGGTTAACTAACGGGCATTTGGACTATGTAGGTTCCCAAGCGAGCACTTGGACTATGTAGGTTCCCTATCTGGTACTTGGACTGTCTAGGTTAACAAGCCTGCAATTGGACTGTCTAAGTTACCTAGTGGGCAATTGGACTATGTATTTTACCTAGCAGGCACTTGGACTATGTAGGTTAACTAGTGGGCACTTGGACTAACTAGGTTACTTAGCGGGCACTTGGACTATGTACGTTCCCTAGCGGGCACTTGGGCTATGTAGGTTACCTTGCGGGCACTTGTACTATCTAGGTTACCTAATGGGAACATGGACTACATAGGTTAACTAGCATACACTTGGACGATCTACGTTAACTAGCGGGCACTTGGAATATCTAGGTTAACTAGCGGGCCCTTGGACTATGTAGGTTAACTAGAGGGCACTGGGACTATCTAGGTTAACTAGCAGGTTCTTTGACTATGTAGGTTAACTAGCGGGCACTTGGACTAACTACGTTACCTAGCGGGCACTTGGACTATGTACGTTTCCTAGCGGGTACTTGGACTAGATAGGTTCCCTAGCGGGCACTTGGTCTATCTAGGTTAACTAGCGGGCAATTGCACAATGCAGGTTCCCTAGCGCACTTTGACTATGTAGGTTTCCTAGCGGTCACTTGGACTATATAGGTTCCCTACGGGCACTTGGACTATCTAGCTTCCCTAACGGGCACTTGGACTATGTAGGTTCCTTTGCGGGCACTTGGACTATGTAGGTTCCTTATCAGGCAATTGGACTATGTAGGTTAACTAGCAGGCACTTGGATGATCAAGGTTAACTAGAGGGCACTTGGACTATCTAGGTTAACTAGCGGGCACTTGGACTATCTAGGTTAATTAGCGGGCACTTGTACAATGCAGGTTCCCTAGCGGGAATTTTGACTATATAGGTTCCCTATCGGGCACTTGGACTATGTAGGTTAACTAGCAGGCACTTGGACTATCTAGGTTACCTAGCGGGCACATGGACTATGTAGGTTAACTAGCGGACACTTGGACAATCTAGGTTACCTAGCGGGCACTTGAACTATGTACATACCCTAGCGGGCACTTGGACTATCTAGGTTACCTAGCGGGCACTTGGACGATGTACGTCCCCTAGCGGGCACTTGGACTATCTAGGTTAACTAGAGGGCCCTTGGACTATGTAGGTTAACTAGCGGACACTTGAATTATCTAGGTTAACTAGCGGGCACTTGGACTATGTAGGTTCCCTAGCGGGCACTTGGACTATATAGGTTAACTAGCGGGCACTTGGACTATGTAGGTTAACTAGGGTGCACTTGGACAATCTAGGTTAACTAGCGGGTACTGGGACTATCTACGTTAACTAGCGGGTCCTTGGACTATGTAGATTCCCTAGCGGGCACTTGGATTCTGTATGTTCCCTACGGACACTTGAACTATGTAGGTTCCCTAGCAGGCACTTGGACTATGTAAGTTAACTACCGGGTACTTGGACTATGTAGGTTATCTAGCGGGCCCTTGGACTATCTAGGTTACCTAGCGGGCACTTGGACTATGTAGGTTAACTACCGGGCACATGCACTATCTAGGTTATTTAGCGGGCACTTGTACTATGTATGTTCCCTAGTGGGCACTTGGACTATCTATGTTAACTAGTGGGCACTTGGACTATATATGTTAACTACCGGCCACGTGGACTATGTAGGTTAACTAGGGGACACTTGCACTATGTAGGTTACCTAGCGGCACTTGGACTATGTAGGTTAACTAGCATGCATTTGGACTATGTAGGTTAACTAGAGGACACTTAGAGGATCTAGGTTAACTAGTGGGCCCTTGGACTATGTAGGTTAACGAACGGGCATTTGGACTATGTAGGTTACCTAGCAGACACTTGGACTGTCTAGGTTACCTAGTGGGCACTTGGCTATCTTGGTTAACGAACGGGCACTTGGACTATCTAGGTTGCCTAGCGGGCATTTGGACTATGTAAGTTACCTAGCGGGCACTTGGACTATCTAGGTTACCTAGCGGGCACTTGGACTATGTAGGTTAACTAGCGGGCACTTGGACTATGTATGTTGCATAGCGGGCAATTGGACTATCTAGGTTAGGTAACGGGCAATTGGACTATATAGGTTACCTAGTGGACCCTTTGACTATGTAGGTTACCTAGCGGGAACTTGGACTATGTAGGTTAACTAGAGGACAATTGGACGATCTAGGTTAACTAGCAGGCAATTGGAATATCTAGGTTAACTAGCGGGCCCTAAGACTATGTAGGTTAACTAGCGGGCACTTGGACAATCTAGGTTAACTAGCGGGTTCTTGGACTATGTAGGTTAACTAGCGGGCACTTGGACTATCTAGGTTAACTAGCTGACCTTGGACTATGTAGGTTAACTAGCGGGCACTTGGACTATCTAGGTTAACTAGCTGACCTTGGACTATGTTAGTTAACTAGCGGGCACTTGGACTATCTAGGTTAACTAGCGGGAACTTGCACAATGCAGGTTCCCTAGCGGGCACTTTGACTATGTAGCTTCCTTAGCGGTCACTTGGACTATATAGGTTCTCTATGGGCACTTGGACTATCTAGGTTCCCTAACGGGCACTTGGAATATGTAGGTTCGTCTGCGGGCACTTGGACTATGTAGGTTCCCTATCAGGCACTTGGACTATGTAGGTTCCTCAGCGGGCAATTGGACTTTGTAGGTTCCCTATCGGGCATTGGACTATGTAGGTTAACTAGCAGGACCTTGGACTATCTAGGTTACCTAGCGGGCACATGGACTATGTAGGTTAACTAGCGGACACTTGCACAATCTATGTTACCTAGCGGGCACTTGGATTATCTAGGTTACCTAGCGGGCACTTGGACTATGTACGTCCCCTAGCGGGCACTTGGACTATCTAGGTTAACTAGAGGGCCCTTGGACTATGTAGGTTAACTAGCGGACACTTCGACTATCTAGGTTAGCTAAAGGGCAATTGCACTATCTAGGTTACCTAGCGGGCACTTGGACTATGTAGGTTCCCTAGCAGGCACTTGGACTATTTAGGTTACCTAGCAGGCACTTTGACTATCTAGGTTAACTAACGGGCATTTGGACTATGTAGGTTCCCAAGCGAGCACTTGGACTATGTAGGTTCCCTATCTGGTACTTGGACTGTCTAGGTTAACAAGCCTGCAATTGGACTGTCTAAGTTACCTAGTGGGCAATTGGACTATGTATTTTACCTAGCAGGCACTTGGACTATGTAGGTTAACTAGTGGGCACTTGGACTAACTAGGTTACTTAGCGGGCACTTGGACTATGTACGTTCCCTAGCGGGCACTTGGGCTATGTAGGTTACCTTGCGGGCACTTGTACTATCTAGGTTACCTAATGGGAACATGGACTACATAGGTTAACTAGCATACACTTGGACGATCTACGTTAACTAGCGGGCACTTGGAATATCTAGGTTAACTAGCGGGCCCTTGGACTATGTAGGTTAACTAGAGGGCACTGGGACTATCTAGGTTAACTAGCAGGTTCTTTGACTATGTAGGTTAACTAGCGGGCACTTGGACTAACTACGTTACCTAGCGGGCACTTGGACTATGTACGTTTCCTAGCGGGTACTTGGACTAGATAGGTTCCCTAGCGGGCACTTGGTCTATCTAGGTTAACTAGCGGGCAATTGCACAATGCAGGTTCCCTAGCGCACTTTGACTATGTAGGTTTCCTAGCGGTCACTTGGACTATATAGGTTCCCTACGGGCACTTGGACTATCTAGCTTCCCTAACGGGCACTTGGACTATGTAGGTTCCTTTGCGGGCACTTGGACTATGTAGGTTCCTTATCAGGCAATTGGACTATGTAGGTTAACTAGCAGGCACTTGGATGATCAAGGTTAACTAGAGGGCACTTGGACTATCTAGGTTAACTAGCGGGCACTTGGACTATCTAGGTTAATTAGCGGGCACTTGTACAATGCAGGTTCCCTAGCGGGAATTTTGACTATATAGGTTCCCTATCGGGCACTTGGACTATGTAGGTTAACTAGCAGGCACTTGGACTATCTAGGTTACCTAGCGGGCACATGGACTATGTAGGTTAACTAGCGGACACTTGGACAATCTAGGTTACCTAGCGGGCACTTGAACTATGTACATACCCTAGCGGGCACTTGGACTATCTAGGTTACCTAGCGGGCACTTGGACGATGTACGTCCCCTAGCGGGCACTTGGACTATCTAGGTTAACTAGAGGGCCCTTGGACTATGTAGGTTAACTAGCGGACACTTGAATTATCTAGGTTAACTAGCGGGCACTTGGACTATGTAGGTTCCCTAGCGGGCACTTGGACTATATAGGTTAACTAGCGGGCACTTGGACTATGTAGGTTAACTAGGGTGCACTTGGACAATCTAGGTTAACTAGCGGGTACTGGGACTATCTACGTTAACTAGCGGGTCCTTGGACTATGTAGATTCCCTAGCGGGCACTTGGATTCTGTATGTTCCCTACGGACACTTGAACTATGTAGGTTCCCTAGCAGGCACTTGGACTATGTAAGTTAACTACCGGGTACTTGGACTATGTAGGTTATCTAGCGGGCCCTTGGACTATCTAGGTTACCTAGCGGGCACTTGGACTATGTAGGTTAACTACCGGGCACATGCACTATCTAGGTTATTTAGCGGGCACTTGTACTATGTATGTTCCCTAGTGGGCACTTGGACTATCTATGTTAACTAGTGGGCACTTGGACTATATATGTTAACTACCGGCCACGTGGACTATGTAGGTTAACTAGGGGACACTTGCACTATGTAGGTTACCTAGCGGCACTTGGACTATGTAGGTTAACTAGCATGCATTTGGACTATGTAGGTTAACTAGAGGACACTTAGAGGATCTAGGTTAACTAGTGGGCCCTTGGACTATGTAGGTTAACGAACGGGCATTTGGACTATGTAGGTTACCTAGCAGACACTTGGACTGTCTAGGTTACCTAGTGGGCACTTGGCTATCTAGGTTAACGAACGGGCACTTGGACTATCTAGGTTGCCTAGCGGGCATTTGGACTATGTAAGTTACCTAGCGGGCACTTGGACTATCTAGGTTACCTAGCGGGCACTTGGACTATGTAGGTTAACTAGCGGGCACTTGGACTATGTATGTTGCATAGCGGGCAATTGGACTATCTAGGTTAGGTAACGGGCAATTGGACTATATAGGTTACCTAGTGGACCCTTTGACTATGTAGGTTACCTAGCGGGAACTTGGACTATGTAGGTTAACTAGAGGACAATTGGACGATCTAGGTTAACTAGCAGGCAATTGGAATATCTAGGTTAACTAGCGGGCCCTAAGACTATGTAGGTTAACTAGCGGGCACTTGGACAATCTAGGTTAACTAGCGGGTTCTTGGACTATGTAGGTTAACTAGCGGGCACTTGGACTATCTAGGTTAACTAGCTGACCTTGGACTATGTAGGTTAACTAGCGGGCACTTGGACTATCTAGGTTAACTAGCTGACCTTGGACTATGTTAGTTAACTAGCGGGCACTTGGACTATCTAGGTTAACTAGCGGGAACTTGCACAATGCAGGTTCCCTAGCGGGCACTTTGACTATGTAGCTTCCTTAGCGGTCACTTGGACTATATAGATTCTCTATGGGCACTTGGACTATCTAGGTTCCCTAACGGGCACTTGGAATATGTAGGTTCGTCTGCGGGCACTTGGACTATGTAGGTTCCCTATCAGGCACTTGGACTATGTAGGTTAACTAGCGGGCACTTGGACTATGTAAGTTCTCTAGCGGCCATTTGGATTATATAGGTTACCTAGCGGGCACTTGGAATATCTAGGTTAACTAGCGGGCACTTGGAATATCTAGGTTAACTAACGGGCACTTGGACTATGTATGTTCCAGAGCGGGCAATTGGACTATGTAGGTTCCCTAGCGGGCACTTGGACTATCTAGGTTCCATAAAGGGCACTTGGACTATCTAGGTTACATAACGGGCACTTGGACTATGTAGGTTAACTAGCAGACAATTGGACGATCTAGGTTAACTGGCGGGTATTAGGACTATCTAGGTTAGCTAAGTGGCACTTGGAGTATGTAGGATAACTAACGGACACTTGCATGATCTAGGTTATCTAGCGGGCTCTAGCACTATGTAGGTTAACTAGCGGGCCCATTGACTATGTAGGGTAACTAGTGGGCACTTGGACGATCTAGGTTACCTAGCGGGCACATGGACTATGTAGGTTAACTAGCGGGCATTTGTACTATGTGGGTTCCCTAGCGGGCATTTGAACTATCTAGGTTACCTGACGGGCACTTGGACTATGTGGGTATCCTAGTGGGCATTTGGACTATCTAGGTTACCTAGCGGGCACTTGGACTTTGTACGTTCCCTAGCGGGCACTTGGACTATCTAGGTTACCTAGCGGGCACTTGGACAATGTACGTTACCTAGCGGGCACTTGGACTATCTATGTTAACTAGCGGGCACTTGGACTATGTAAGTTCCCTATCGGGCACTTGGACTAGATAGGTTCTCTAGCGGGCACTTGGTCTATCTAGGTTAACTAGCGAGCACTTGGACTATCTAGGTTAACTAGCGGGCATTTGGACTATTAGGGTCCCTAGCGGGCATTTGGTGTATATTGGTTACTTAGCGGGCACTTGGACTATGTAGGTTAACGAACGGGAACTTGGACTATGTAGGTAACCTAGTGGTCACTTGAACAGTCTAGGTTACCTAGCGGGCACTTGGAGTATGTAGGTTAACTAGGGGGCACTTGGACTATCTAGGTTAACTAGCGGGCCCTTGGACGATGTAGGTTAACTAGCGGGCCCTTGGACTATCACAGTTGACAAGTCAGCCCTTGGACTATGTAGGTTAACTAGCGGGCCCTTGGACTATCTAGGTTACCTAGAGGGCACTTGGACTATATAGGTTACCTAGCGGGCACTTAGACTATGTAGGTTACCTAGTGGGCACTTGGACTATCTAGGTTAACGAACGGGCACTTGGAATGTGCAGGTAACCTAGCGGGCACTTGGACTGTCTAGGTTACCTAGCGGGCACTTGGACTTCTAGGTTAAGGACGGGCACTTGGACTATGTAGGTTGCTTAGCGGGCACTTGGACTATGTACGTTCCCTAGCGGGCACTTGGACTATCTATGTTAACTAGCGGGCACTTGGAATATGTAGGTTAACTAGCGGACACTTGCACTATGTAGGTTAACTAGCGGGCCCATTGACTATGTAGGTTTACTAGTGGGCCCTTGGACTATCTAGGTTCCCTAAAGGGCACTTGGACTATCTAGGTTACCGAACGGGCACTTGGACTATCTAGGTTACCTAGCGGGCACTTGGACTATGTAGGCTAACTACGGGGCCCTTGGACGATCTAGGTTACCTAGCGGGTACTTGAACTATCTAGGTTAACTAGCGCGCACTTGCACTATCTAGGTTACCTAGCGGGCACTTGGACTATGTACGTTCCCTAGCGGGCACTTGGAATATCTAGGTTGCCTAGCGGGCACATGGAATACGTAGTTTAACTAGTGGACACTTGCACTATGTAGCTTATTTAGCAGGCACTTGGACTATCTAGATTAACTAGCGGGCACTTGGATTATCTAGGTTAACGAACTGGCACTTGGACTATGTAGGTTACCTAGTAGCCACTTGGACTATCTAGGTTAGCTAACAGGCACTTGGACTATCTAGGTTAACTAGCGTGCACTTGGACTATGTAGGTTCCAGAGCGGGCACTTGGACTATCTAGGTTGCCTAGCGGGCACTTGGACTATGTAGGTTTCCTAGCGGGCACTTGAACTGTCGAGGTTACCTAGCGGGCACTAGGATTATCTAGGTTAATGAACGGGCACTTGGACTCTGTAGGTTACCTAGTAGCCACTTCGACTATCTAGGTTAGCTAACAGGCTCTTGGACTATCTAGGTTCCCTAGCGGGCACTTGTACTATCTAGGTTACCTAGCTGGCACTTGGACTATATAGGCTAACTAGGTGGCCCTTGGACTATCTATGTTAACTAGCGGGCACTTGGACAATGTAGGTTAACTAGCGGGCCCATGGACTATGTAGGTTTACTAGCGGGCCTTTGGACTATCTAGGTTCCCTAAAGGGCACTTGGACTATATAGGTTGCCGAACGCGCACTTGAACTATCTAGGTTACCTAGCTGGCACATGGACTATGAAGGTTCCCTAGCGGGCACTTGGATTATCTAGGTTACCTAGCAGACACTTGGACTATGTAGGTTAACTAGCGGGCACTTGAACTGTCTAGGTTACCTAGCTGGCACTTGGATTATCTAGGATAACGAACT
Organism: Tenrec ecaudatus; assembly: GCF_050624435.1. NCBI lineage: Eukaryota > Metazoa > Chordata > Mammalia > Afrosoricida > Tenrecidae > Tenrec > Tenrec ecaudatus. The sequence goes on along the minus strand of NW_027458034.1, from coordinate 23,176 downwards.
GGCACTTGGACTATGTAGGTTACCTCGTAACCACATGGACTATCTAGGTTAGCTAACAGGTACTTGGACGATCTAGGTTCCCTAGCGGGCACTCGTACTATCTAGGTTACCTAGCTGGCACTTGGACTATGTAGGTCAACTAGCGGGCCCTTGGACGATCTAGGTTACCTAACGGGCACTTAGATTATGTAGGTTAACTAGCGGGCACGTGGACTATGTAGGTTAACTAGCGGACACTTGCACATGTAGGTTAACTTGCGGGCCCATGGACTATGTAAGTTTACTAGCGGGCCCTTGGACTATCTAGGTTCCCTAAAGGGCACTTGGACAATCTAGGTTACCTAGCGGGCACTTGGACTATGTAGGCTAACTAGGGGGCCCTTGGACGATCTAGGTTACCTAGCGGGTACTTGCACTATCTAGGTTACCTAGCGGGCACTTGGACTATCTAGGTTACCTAAGCGCACTTAGATTATGTAGGTTAACCAGCGGGCACTTGGAATATGTAGGTTAACTAGTGGAAACTTGCACTATGTAGGTTACCTAGCAGGCACTTGGACTATCTAGATTAACTAGCGCGCAATTGCACTATCTAGGTTACCTAGCGGGCACTTGGACTATGTACGTTCCCTAGCGGGCACTTGGAATATCTAGGTTGCCTAGCGGGCACTTGGAATATGTAGGTTAACTAGTGGACACTTGCACTATGTAGGTTACTTAGCAGGCACTTGGACTATCTAGATTAACTAGCGTGCACTTGGACTATCTAGGTTAACTAGCGTGCACTTGGACTATGTAAGTTCCTTAGCGGGCACTTGGACTATCTAGGTTGCCTAGCGGGCACTTGGACTATGTAGGTTAACTAGCGTGCCCTTGGACTATCTAGGTTACGTAGCGGGCACTTGGTATATAGGTTAACTAGCGGGCACTTGGACAATGTAGGTTAACTACCGGGCCCATGGACTATGTAGGTTTACAAGCGGGCCCTTGGACTATCTAGGTTCCCTAAAGGGCACTTGGACTATCTAGGTTACCGAACGCGCACTTAGATTATGTAGGTTAACTAGCGGGCACATGGACTACGTAGGTTAACCAGCGGACTCTTGCACTATGTAGGTTAACTTGCGGGCCCATGGATTTTTTAAGTTTACTAGCGGGCCCTTGGACTATCTAGGTTCCCTAAAGTGCACTTGGACAATCTAGGTTACCTAGCGGGCACTTGGACTATATAGGCTAACTAGGGGGCCCTTGGACGATCTAGGTTACCTAGCGGGTACTTGAACTATCTAGGTTAACTAGCGAGCACTTGCACTATCTAGGTTACCTAGCGGCCACTTGGACTATCTAGGTTACCTAAGGGACACTTAGATTATGTAGGTTAACCAGCGGGCACTTGGAATATGTAGGTTAACAAGTGGACACTTGCAATATGTAGGTTACCTAGCAGGCACTTGGACTATCTAGATTAACTAGCGGGCACTTGGACTATCTAGGTTAACTAGCGTGCACGTGGACTATGTAAGTTCCTTAGCGGGCACTTGGACTATCTAGGTTGCCTAGCGGGCATTTGGACTATGTAGGTTAACTAGCGCGCACTTGCACTATCTAGGTTACCTAGCGGGCACTTGGACTATGTACGTTCCCTAGCGGGCACTTGGAATATCTAGGTTGCCTAGCGGGCACATGGAATACGTAGTTTAACTAGTGGACACTTGCACTATGTAGCTTATTTAGCAGGCACTTGGACTATCTAGATTAACTAGCGGGCACTTGGATTATCTAGGTTAACGAACTGGCACTTGGACTATGTAGGTTACCTAGTAGCCACTTGGACTATCTAGGTTAGCTAACAGGCACTTGGACTATCTAGGTTAACTAGCGTGCACTTGGACTATGTAGGTTCCAGAGCGGGCACTTGGACTATCTAGGTTGCCTAGCGGGCACTTGGACTATGTAGGTTTCCTAGCGGGCACTTGAACTGTCGAGGTTACCTAGCGGGCACTAGGATTATCTAGGTTAATGAACGGGCACTTGGACTCTGTAGGTTACCTAGTAGCCACTTCGACTATCTAGGTTAGCTAACAGGCTCTTGGACTATCTAGGTTCCCTAGCGGGCACTTGTACTATCTAGGTTACCTAGCTGGCACTTGGACTATATAGGCTAACTAGGTGGCCCTTGGACTATCTATGTTAACTAGCGGGCACTTGGACAATGTAGGTTAACTAGCGGGCCCATGGACTATGTAGGTTTACTAGCGGGCCTTTGGACTATCTAGGTTCCCTAAAGGGCACTTGGACTATATAGGTTGCCGAACGCGCACTTGAACTATCTAGGTTACCTAGCTGGCACATGGACTATGAAGGTTCCCTAGCGGGCACTTGGATTATCTAGGTTACCTAGCAGACACTTGGACTATGTAGGTTAACTAGCGGGCACTTGAACTGTCTAGGTTACCTAGCTGGCACTTGGATTATCTAGGATAACGAACTGGCACTTGGACTATGTAGGTTACCTCGTAACCACATGGACTATCTAGGTTAGCTAACAGGTACTTGGACGATCTAGGTTCCCTAGCGGGCACTCGTACTATCTAGGTTACCTAGCTGGCACTTGGACTATGTAGGTCAACTAGCGGGCCCTTGGACGATCTAGGTTACCTAACGGGCACTTAGATTATGTAGGTTAACTAGCGGGCACGTGGACTATGTAGGTTAACTAGCGGACACTTGCACATGTAGGTTAACTTGCGGGCCCATGGACTATGTAAGTTTACTAGCGGGCCCTTGGACTATCTAGGTTCCCTAAAGGGCACTTGGACAATCTAGGTTACCTAGCGGGCACTTGGACTATGTAGGCTAACTAGGGGGCCCTTGGACGATCTAGGTTACCTAGCGGGTACTTGCACTATCTAGGTTACCTAGCGGGCACTTGGACTATCTAGGTTACCTAAGCGCACTTAGATTATGTAGGTTAACCAGCGGGCACTTGGAATATGTAGGTTAACTAGTGGAAACTTGCACTATGTAGGTTACCTAGCAGGCACTTGGACTATCTAGATTAACTAGCGCGCAATTGCACTATCTAGGTTACCTAGCGGGCACTTGGACTATGTACGTTCCCTAGCGGGCACTTGGAATATCTAGGTTGCCTAGCGGGCACTTGGAATATGTAGGTTAACTAGTGGACACTTGCACTATGTAGGTTACTTAGCAGGCACTTGGACTATCTAGATTAACTAGCGTGCACTTGGACTATCTAGGTTAACTAGCGTGCACTTGGACTATGTAAGTTCCTTAGCGGGCACTTGGACTATCTAGGTTGCCTAGCGGGCACTTGGACTATGTAGGTTAACTAGCGTGCCCTTGGACTATCTAGGTTACGTAGCGGGCACTTGGTATATAGGTTAACTAGCGGGCACTTGGACAATGTAGGTTAACTACCGGGCCCATGGACTATGTAGGTTTACAAGCGGGCCCTTGGACTATCTAGGTTCCCTAAAGGGCACTTGGACTATCTAGGTTACCGAACGCGCACTTAGATTATGTAGGTTAACTAGCGGGCACATGGACTACGTAGGTTAACTAGCGGACTCTTGCACTATGTAGGTTAACTTGCGGGCCCATGGATTTTTTAAGTTTACTAGCGGGCCCTTGGACTATCTAGGTTCCCTAAAGTGCACTTGGACAATCTAGGTTACCTAGCGGGCACTTGGACTATATAGGCTAACTAGGGGGCCCTTGGACGATCTAGGTTACCTAGCGGGTACTTGAACTATCTAGGTTAACTAGCGAGCACTTGCACTATCTAGGTTACCTAGCGGCCACTTGGACTATCTAGGTTACCTAAGGGACACTTAGATTATGTAGGTTAACCAGCGGGCACTTGGAATATGTAGGTTAACAAGTGGACACTTGCAATATGTAGGTTACCTAGCAGGCACTTGGACTATCTAGATTAACTAGCGGGCACTTGGACTATCTAGGTTAACTAGCGTGCACGTGGACTATGTAAGTTCCTTAGCGGGCACTTGGACTATCTAGGTTGCCTAGCGGGCATTTGGACTATGTAGGTTAACTAGCGTGCCCTTGGACTATCTAGGTTACATAGCGGGCACTTGGTATATAGGTTAACTAGCGGGCACTTGGACTATGCAGGTTAACTAGAGGACACTTGGACTATCTAGGTTAACTAGTGGGCCCTTGATCTATGTAGGTTAACTAGCGGGCACTTGGACAATCTAGGTTAACTAGCAGGCACTTGGACTATCAAAGTTAACAAGTGAGCCCTTGGACTATGTAGGTTAACTAGCGGGCCCTTGGACTATCTAGGTTACCTAGCAGGCACTAGGACTATATAGGTTACCTAGCGGGCACTTAGACTATGTAGGTTACCTAGTGGGCACTTGGACTATCTAGGTTAAAGAACGGACAATTGGAATGTGCAGGTAACCCAGCAGGCACTTGGACTTCTAGGTTAAGGACGGGCACTTGGACTTTGTAGGTTGCTTAGCGGGCACTTGGGCTATCTAGGTTGGGTAATGGGCATTTTGAGTATCTAGGTTACCTAGCGGGAACTTGGACAATGTAAGTTACCTAGCGGGCACTTGGACTATCTAGGTTACCTACCAGGCACATTGACTATCTAGGTTACATAGCGGGCACTTGGACTATGTAGGTTAACTAGCGAGCACTTGGACTCTAGGTTACCTAGCGGGCACTTGGACTATCTATGTTACCTAGCGGGCCCTTGGACTATGTAGGTTTCCTAGCGTGCACTTGGACTATCTAGGTTAACGAACGGGCACTTGGACTATGTAGGTAACCTAGCGGGCACTTGGACAGTCTAGGTTACCTAGCGGGCACTTGGATTATCTAGGTTAACGAACGGGCACTTGGAGTATGTAGGTTACCTAGCGGGCACTTGGACTATGTAGGATCCCTATCGGACATTTGAACTACTTAGGTTACCTAGCGGGCATTTGGACTATCTAGGTTAACTAGCGGGCACTTGGACTATCTAGGTCAACTAGTGGGCCCTTGTACTATGTAGGTTAACTAGCGAGCACTTGGACTATCTAGGTTAACTAGCGGACCTTGGACTACGTAGTTTAACTAGCGGGCCCTTGGACTATCTAGGTTAACTAGCGAGCACTTGGATGATCAATGTTAACTAGCGGGCACTTGGACTATCTAGGTTACCTAACGGGCACTTAGATTATGTAGGTTAACTAGCGGGCACGTGGACTATGTAGGTTAACTAGCGGACACTTGCACATGTAGGTTAACTTGCGGGCCCATGGACTATGTAAGTTTACTAGCGGGCCCTTGGACTATCTAGGTTCCCTAAAGGGCACTTGGACAATCTAGGTTACCTAGCGGGCACTTGGACTATGTAGGCTAACTAGGGGGCCCTTGGACGATCTAGGTTACCTAGCGGGTACTTGAACTATCTAGGTTAACTAGCGCGCACTTGCACTATCTAGGTTACCTAGCGGGCACTTGGACTATCTATGTTACCTAAGGGGCACTTAGATTATGTAGGTTAACCAGCGGGCACTTGGAATATGTAGGTTAACTAGTGGACACTTGCACTATGTAGGTTACTTAGCAGGCACTTGGACTATCTAGATTAACTAGCGTGCACTTGGACTATCTAGGTTAACTAGCGTGCACTTGGACTATGTAAGTTCCTTAGCGGGCACTTGGACTATCTAGGTTGCCTAGCGGGCACTTGGACTATGTAGGTTAACTAGCGTGCCCTTGGACTATCTAGGTTACGTAGCGGGCACTTGGTATATAGGTTAACTAGCGGGCACTTGGACAATGTAGGTTAACTGCCGGGCCCATGGACTATGTAGGTTTACAAGCGGACCCTTGGACTATCTAGGTTCCCTAAAGGGCACTTGGACTATCTAGGTTACCGAACGCGCACTTGGACTATCTAGGTTACCTAGCTGGCACATGGACTATGAAGGTTCCCTAGCGGGCACTTGGATTATCTAGGTTACCTAGCGGGCACTTGGACTATGTAGGTTAACTAGCGGGCACTTGAACTGTCTAGGTTACCTAGCGGGCACTTGGATTATCTAGGTTAACGAAATGGCACTTGGTCTATGTAGGTTACCTAGTAGCCACTTGGACTATCTAGGTTAGCTAACAGGCACTTGGACTATCTAGGTTCCCTAGCGGGCACTCGTACTATCTAGGTTACCTAGCTGGCACTTGGACTATGTAGGTCAACTAGCGGGCCCTTGGACTATCTAGGTTACCTAACGGGCACTTAGATTATGTAGGTTAACTAGCGGGCACATGGACTACGTAGGTTAACTAGCGGACTCTTGCACTATGTAGGTTAACTTGCGGGCCCATGGACTATGTAAGTTTACTAGCGGGCCCTTGGACTATCTAGGTTCCCTAAAGTGCACTTGGACAATCTAGGTTACCTAGCGGGCACTTGGACTATATAGGCTAACTAGGGGGCCCTTGGACGATCTAGGTTACCTAGCGGGTACTTGAACTATCTAGGTTAACTAGCGAGCAATTGCACTATCTAGGTTACCTAGCGGCCACTTGGACTATCAAGGTTACCTAAGGGGCACTTAGATTATGTAGGTTAACCAGCGGGCACTTGGAATATGTAGGTTAACAAGTGGACACTTGCAATATGTAGGTTACCTAGCAGGCACTTGGACTATCTAGATTAACTAGCGGGCACTTGGACTATCTAGGTTAACTAGCGTGCACGTGGACTATGTAAGTTCCTTAGCGGGCACTTGGACTATCTAGGTTGCCTAGCGGGCATTTGGACTATGTAGGTTAACTAGCGTGCCCTTGGACTATCTAGGTTACGTAGCGGGCACTTGGTATATAGGTTAACTAGCGGGCACTTGGACTATGTAGGTTAACTAGAGGACACTTGGACTATCTAGGTTAACTAGTGGGCCCTTGATCTATGTAGGTTAACTAGCGGGCACTTGGACAATCTAGGTTAACTAGCAGGCACTTGGACTATCAAAGTTAACAAGTGAGCCCTTGGACTATGTAGGTTAACTAGCGGGCCCTTGGACTATCTAGGTTACCTAGCAGGCACTTGGACTATATAGGTTACCTAGCGGGCACTTAGACTATGTAGGTTACCTAGTGGGCACTTGGACTATCTAGGTTAACGAACGGGCAATTGGAATGTGCAGGTAACCCAGCAGGCACTTGGACTTCTAGGTTAAGGACGGGCACTTGGACTATGTAGGTTGCTTAGCGGGCACTTGGGCTATCTAGGTTGGGTAATGGGCATTTTGAGTATCTAGGTTACCTAGCAGGAACTTGGACAATGTAAGTTACCTAGCGGGCACTTGGACTATCTAGGTTACCTACCAGGCACATTGTCTATCTAGGTTACATAGCGGGCACTTGGACTATGTAGGTTAACTAGCGAGCACTTGGACTCTAGGTTACCTAGCGGGCACTTGGACTATGTAGGTTTCCTAGCGTGCACTTGGACTATCTAGGTTAACGAACGGGCACTTGGACTATGTAGGTAACCTAGCGGGCACTTGGACAGTCTAGGTTACCTAGCGGGCACTTGGATTATCTAGGTTAACGAACGGGCACTTGGAGTATATAGGTTACCTAGCGGGCACTTGGATTATGTAGGATCCCTATCGGACATTTGAACTACTTAGGTTACCTAGCGGGCATTTGGACTATCTAGGTTAACTAGCGGGCACTTGGACTATCTAGGTCAACTAGTGGGCCCTTGTACTATGTAGGTTAACTAGCGAGCACTTGGACTATCTAGGTTAACTAGCGGACCTTGGACTACGTAGTTTAACTAGCGGGCCCTTGGACTATCTAGGTTAACTAGCGAGCACTTGGATGATCAATGTTAACTAGCGGGCACTTGGACTATCTAGGTTACCTAACGGGCACTTAGATTATGTAGGTTAACTAGCGGGCACGTGGACTATGTAGGTTAACTAGCGGACACTTGCACATGTAGGTTAACTTGCGGGCCCATGGACTATGTAAGTTTACTAGCGGGCCCTTGGACTATTTAGGTTCCCTAAAGGGCACTTGGACAATCTAGGTTACCTAGCGGGCACTTGGACTATGTAGGCTAACTAGGGGGCCCTTGGACGATCTAGGTTACCTAGCGGGTACTTGAACTATCTAGATTAACTAGCGCGCACTTGCACCATCTAGGTTACCTAGCGGGCACTTGGACTATGTACGTTCCCTAGCGGGCACTTGGAATATCTAGGTTGCCTAGCGGGCACTTGGAATATATAGGTTAACTAGTGGACACTTGCACTATGTAGGTTACTTAGCAGGCACTTGGACTATCTAGATTAACTAGCGTGCACTTGGACTATGTAGGTTAACTAGCGTGCACTTGGACTATGTAAGTTCCTTAGCGGGCACTTGGACTATCTAGGTTGCCTAGCGGGCACTTGGACTATGTAGGTTAACTAGCGTGCCCTTGGACTATCTAGGTTACGTAGCGGGCACTTGGTATATAGGTTAACTAGCGGGCACTTGGACAATGTAGGTTAACTACCGGGCCCATGGACTATGTAGGTTTACAAGCGGACCCTTGGACTATCTAGGTTCCCTAAAGGGCACTTGGACTATCTAGGTTACCGAACGCGCACTTGGACTATCTAGGTTACCTAGCTGGCACATGGACTATGAAGGTTCCCTAGCGGGCACTTGGATTATCTAGGTTACCTAGCGGGCACTTGGACTATGTAGGTTAACTAGCGGGCACTTGAACTGTCTAGGTTACCTAGCGGGCACTTGGATTATCTAGGTTAACGAAATGGCACTTGGTCTATGTAGGTTACCTAGTAGCCACTTGGACTATCTAGTTAGCTAACAGGCACTTGGACTATCTAGGTTCCCTAGCGGGCACTCGTACTATCTAGGTTACCTAGCTGGCACTTGGACTATGTAGGTCAACTAGCGGGCCCTTGGACTATCTAGGTTACCTAACGGGCACTTAGATTATGTAGGTTAACTAGCGGGCACATGGACTACGTAGGTTAACTAGCGGACTCTTGCACTATGTAGGTTAACTTGCGGGCCCATGGACTATGTAAGTTTACTAGCGGGCCCTTGGACTATCTAGGTTCCCTAAAGTGCACTTGGACAATCTAGGTTACCTAGCGGGCACTTGGACTATATAGGCTAACTAGGGGGCCCTTGGACGATCTAGGTTACCTAGCGGGTACTTGAACTATCTAGGTTAACTAGTGAGCACTTGCACTATCTAGGTTACCTAGCGGCCACTTGGACTATCTAGGTTACCTAAGGGGCACTTAGATTATGTAGGTTAACCAGCGGACACTTGGAATATGTAGGTTAACAAGTGGACACTTGCACTATGTAGGTTACCTAGCAGGCACTTGGACTATCTAGATTAACTAGCGGGCACTTGGACTATCTAGGTTAACTAGCGTGCACGTGGACTATGTAAGTTCCTTAGCGGGCACTTGGACTATCTAGGTTGCCTAGCGGGCATTTGGACTATGTAGGTTAACTAGCGTGCCCTTGGACTATCTAGGTTACATAGCGGGCACTTGGTATATAGGTTAACTAGCGGGCACTTGGACTATGTAGGTTAACTAGAGGACACTTGGACTATCTAGGTTAACTAGTGGGCCCTTGATCTATGTAGGTTAACTAGCGGGCACTTGGACAATCTAGGTTAACTAGCAGGCACTTGGACTATCAAAGTTAACAAGTGAGCCCTTGGACTATGTAGGTTAACTAGCGGGCCCTTGGACTATCTAGGTTACCTAGCAGGCACTTGGACTATATAGGTTACCTAGCGGGCACTTAGACTATGTAGGTTACCTAGTGGGCACTTGGACTATCTAGGTTAACGAACGGGCAATTGGAATGTGCAGGTAACCCAGCAGGCACTTGGACTTCTAGGTTAAGGACGGGCACTTGGACTATGTAGGTTGCTTAGCGGGCACTTGGGCTATCTAGGTTGGGTAATGGGCATTTTGAGTATCTAGGTTACCTAGCGGGAACTTGGACAATGTAAGTTACCTAGCGGGCACTTGGACTATCTATGTTACCTAGCGGGCCCTTGGACTATGTAGGTTTCCTAGCGTGCACTTGGACTATCTAGGTTAACGAACGGGCACTTGGAGCATGTAGGTTACCTAGCGGGCACTTGGACTATGTAGGATACCTATCGGACATTTGAACTACTTAGGTTACCTAGCGGGCATTTGGACTATCGAGGTTAACTAGCGGGCACTTGGACTATCTAGGTCAACTAGTGGGCCCTTGTACTATGTAGGTTAACTAGCGAGCACTTGGACTATCTAGGTTAACTAGCGGACCTTGGACTACGTAGTTTAACTAGCGGGCCCTTGGACTATCTAGGTTAACTAGCGAGCACTTGGATGATCAATGTTAACTAGCGGGCACTTGGACTATCTAGGTTAGCTATCGTGCACTTGGACTAAGTACGTCCGCTAGTGGGCCCTTGGACACTCTAGGTTAACTAACGGGCACTAGGACTATCTAGGTTAACTAGCGGGCACTTGGAATATCTAGGTTACCTAGCTGGCACTTGGACTATGAAGGTTCCCTAGCGGGCACTTGGTTTATCTAGGTTAACTAGCAGGCACTTGAACTATGTAGGTCAACTAGCGGGCCCTTGGACTATCTAGGTTAGCTAACTGGCACTTGGACTATGTAGGTTAACTAGCGGACACTTGCACGATCTAGGTTAACTAGCGAGCTATTGCACTATGTAGGTTAACTTGCTGGCCCATTGACTATGTTAGTTAACTAGCGGGCACTTGGACGATCTAGGTTAACTAGGGGCCCTTGGATGATATAGGTTAACTAACGGGCACTTGGATTATCTAGGTTACCTAGCAGGCACTTGTACTATGTAGGTACCCTAGCGGGCATTTGGACTTTATAGATAACCTAGCGGGCACTTAGACTTTGTAGGTTACCTAGAGGGCCCTTGGAACATGTAGGTTAACTAGCGGGCCCTTGGACTATGTAGAGTAACTAGCGGCACTTGGACTATCTACGTTCACTAGCGGGCCCTTGGACTATGTAGGTTACCTAGCGGGCACTTGGACTATCTAGGTTACCTAGCTGGCACTTGAACTATCTACGTTGCCTAGCGGATTCTTGGAGTATGTAGGTTACCTAGCGGGCTGATGGACTATCTAGGTTACCAAGCGGGCACTTGGACTATCTAGGTTAACTAACGGGCACTTGGACTATGTAGGTTCCCTAGCGGGCCCTTGGACTATATAAGTTCCCTAGTGGGCACTTGGACTATATGGGTATCCTGGCGGGCATTTGGACTATCTAGGTTACCTAACGGGCACTTGGACTATGTAGGTTCCCTAGCGGGCACTTGGATTATATAAGTTCCCTATCGGGCACTTGGACTATGTAGGTTAACTAGAGGGCATTTGGACTATGTACGTTACCTAGCGGGCACTTGGACTATGTAGGTTAACTAGCGTGCCCTTGGACAATCTAGGTTACTTAGCGGGCACTTGGTATATAGGTTAACTAGCGGGCACTTGGACTATGTAGGTTACCTAGCGGGCACTTGGACTATCTAGGTTACCTAGCTGGCACTTGGACTGTGAAGGTTCCCTAGCGGGCACTTCGATTATCTAGGTTAACTAGCGGGCACTTGGACTATGTAAGTCAACTAGCGGGCCCTTGGACTATCTAGGTTAGCTAACTGGCACTTGGACTATGTAGGTTAACTAGCGGACACTTGCATGATCTAGGTTAACTAGCGGGCTCTTGCACTATGTAAGTTAACTCGTGGGCCCATTGACTATGTTGGTTAACTAGCGGGCACTTGGAAGATCTAGGGTATCTAGCGGGCACTAGGACGATATAGGTTAACTAGCGGGCACTTGGATTATCTAGGTTACCTAGTGGGCATTTGGACTTTGTAGGTTCCCTAGCAGGCATTTGGACTATATAGATAACCTAGCAGGCACATAGACTTTGTAGGTTACCTAGAGGGCCCTTGGACTATGTAGGTTACCTAGCGGGCACTTGGACGATCTAGGTTAACTAGCGGGTACTTGGACTATGTAGGTTAACTAGCGGGCCCTTAGACTATGTAGATTCCCTAGCGGGCATTTGCACTATATAGATAACCTAGCGGGCACTTAAACTTTGTAGGTAACCTAGCGGGCAGTTGGACTTTCTAGGTTACCTAGCTGGCACTTGAACTATCTACGTTACCTAGCGGGTTCTTGGAGTATGTAGGTTACCTAGCGGGCTGTTGGACTATCTAGGTTACCAATCGGGCACTTGGACTATCTAGGTTAACTAACGGGCACTTGGACTATGTAGCTTCCCTAGCGGGCCCTTGGACTATGTAAGTTCCCTAGCGGGCACTTGGACTATGTGGGTTTCCTGGCGGGCATTTGGACTATCTAGGTTACCTAACGGGCACTTGGTCTATGTAGGTTCCCTAGCGGGCACGTGGACTATGTATGTTAACTATAGGGCATTTGGACTATGTAGGTTGCCTAGCCGCCACTTGGACTATCTAGGTTAGCTAACAGGCACTTGGATTATTTAGGTTCCCTAGCGGGCACTTGTACTATCTAGGATACCTAGCTGGCACTTGGACTATGTAGGTCAACTAGCGGGCCCTTGGACTATCTAGGTTAGCTAACGGGCACTTAGATTATGTAGGTTAACCAGCGGGCACTTGGAATATGTAGGTTAACTAGCGGGCCCATGGACTATGTAGGTTTACTAGCGGGCCCTTGGACTATCTAGGTTCCCTAAAAGGCACTTGGACTATCTAGGTTACCGAACGGGCACTTGGACGATCTAGGTTAACTAAAGGACACTTGGACTATGTAGGCTAACTAGCGGGCCCTTGGACGATCTAGGTTACCTAGCGGGTACTTGAACTATCTAGGTTAACTAGCGGGCACTTACACTATCTAGGTTACCTAGCGGGCACTTGGACTATGTACGTTCCCTAGCGGGCACTTGCACTATCTATGTTAACTAGCGGGCACTTGGAATATGTAGGTTAACTAGCGGACACTTGCACTATGTAGGTTACCTAGCAGGCACTTGGACTATCTAGGTTAACTAGCGTGCACTTGGACTATGTAGGTTCCTTAGCGGGCACTTGTACTATCTAGGTTGCCTAGCGGGCACTTGTATTATGTAGGTTAACTAGCGTGCCCTTGGACCATCTAGGTTATGTAGCGGGCACTTGGACTATATAGGTTAACTAGGGGACACTTGCACGATCTAGGTTAACTAGCGGGCCCTTGCATTATGTAGGTTAACTAGCGGGCCCATGGATTATGTAAGTTTACTAGCAGGCACTTGGACTATCTAGGTTAACAAGCGGGCACTTGGTCTATGTAGTTTCCCTCACAGGCATTTGGACTATTTAGGTTACCTAGCGGGCACTTAGACTTTGTAGGTTACCTTGCAGGCACTTTGACTATCCAGGTTAACTAACGGGCACTTGGACTATGTAGGTTGCCTAGCGGGCCCTTGGATTATGTAGGTTCCCTATCGGGCACTGGGACTATGTAGGTTAACTAGCGGGCACGTGGACTCTCTGGGTTACCTAGCGGGCACAAGGATTATCTAGGTTAACGAAAGGGCACTTGGACTATGTAGGTTACATAGCTGCCACTTGGACTATCTAGGTTAGCTAACAGGCACTTGGACTATTTAGGTTCCCTAGTGGGCACTTGTACTATCTAGGTTTCGTAGCTGGCACTTGGACTATGTAGGTCAACTAGCGGGCCCTTGGACTATCTAGGTTACGTAGCGGGCACATGGTATATAGGTTAAGTAGCGGGCACTTGGACTATGTAGGTTAACTAGCGGGCCCATGGACTATTTAGGTTTATTAGCGGGCCCTTGGACTATCTAGGTTCCCTAAAGGGCACTTGGACTCTCTAGGTTACCGAACGGGCACTTGGACTATCTAGGATACCTAGCGGGCACTTGGATTATGTAGGCTAACTAGGGGGCCCTTGGACGATCTAGGTTACCTAGCGGGTACTTGAACTATCTAGGTTAACTAGCGCGCACTTGCACTATCTAGGTTCCCTAGCGGGCACTTGGAATATCTATGTTAACTAGCGGGCACTTGGAATATGTAGGTTAAGTAGTGGACACTTGTACTATGTAGGTTACCTAGCAGGCATTTGGACTATCTAGATTAACTCGCGGGTACTTGGACTCTCTAGGTTAACTAGCGTGCACTTGGACTATGTAGGTTCCTTAGCGGGCACTTGGACTATTTAGGTTGCCTAGCTGGCGCTTGGACTATGTAGGTTAACTAGCGTGCCCTTGGACTATCTAGGTTACGTAGCGGGCACTTGGTATATAGGTTAACTAGCGGGCACTTGGACTATGTAGGTTAACTAGAGGACACTTGGACTATCTAGTTTAACTAGTGGGCCCTTGGACTATGTAGGTCAACTAGCGGGCACTTGGACAATCTAGGTTAACTAGCGGGTACTTGGACTATGTAGGTTACCTAGTGTGCACTTGGACTATCTAGGTTAATGAATGGGCACTTGGAATATGCAGGTAACCTAGCGGGCAAATGGACTATCTAGGTTACCTAGCAGGCACTTGGAATTCTAGGTTAACGAACGGGCCCTTGGACTATGTAGGGTGCTTAGCGGCCACTTGGACTATCTAGGTTAGGTAACGGGCACTTTGAGTATCTAGGTTACCTAGCGGGAACTTGGACAATGTAAGTTACCTAGCGGGCAATTGGACTATCTAGGTTACCTAACGGGCACTTTGACTATCTAGGTTACATAGCGGAAACTTGGACTATGTAGGTTAACTAGCGGGCACTTGGACGATCTAGGTTAACTAGCGGGCACTTGGATGATCAATGTTAACTAGCGGGCACTTGGACTATCTAGGTTAGCTAACGGGCACTTGGACTAAGTACGTCCCCTAGTGGGCACTTGGACACTCTAGGTTAACTAACAGGCACTAGGACTATCTAGGTTAACTAGCGGGCACTTGGACTATCTAGGTTACCTAGCTGGCACTTGGACTATGAAGTTTCCCTAGCGGGCACTTGGATTATCTAGGTTACCTAGCGGGCACTTGGACTATGTAGGTCAACTGGCGGTCCATTGGACTATCTATATTAGCTAACTGGCACTTGGACTATGTAGGTTAACTAGCAGACATTTGCCCAGTCTAGGTTAACTAGCGGGCTCTTGCACTATGTAGGTTAACTAGCGGGCCCATTGACTATGTTGGTTAACTAGCGGGCACTTGGACGATATAGGTTAACTAGCGGGCACTTGGATTATCTAGGTTACCTAGCGGGCACTTCGACTATGTAGGTTCTCTAGCGGGCATTTGGACTATATAGATAACCTAGCGGGCCATTGGACTATGTAGGTTAACTAGCGGGCCCTTGGACTATGTAGGTTACCTAGCGGCACTTGGACTATCTACGTTAACTAGCGGGCCCTTGGACTATGTATATTCCCTAGCGGGCATTTGGACTATATAGATAACCTAGAGGGCACTTACACTTTGTAGGTTACCTAGCGGGCACTTGGACTATCTAGGTTACCTAGCTGGCACTTGAATTATCTACGTTACCTAGCGGGTTCTTGGAGTATGTAGGTTACCTAGCGGGCTGTTGGACTATCTAGGATACCAAGCGGGCACTTGGACTATCTAGGTTAACTAACGGGCACTTGAACTATGTAGGTTCCTTAGCGGGCCCATGGACTACGTAAGTTCCCTAGCGGGCACTTGGACTATGTGGGTTTCCTGGCGGGCACTTGGACTATGTAGGTTCCCTAGCGGGCACTTGGATTATGTTGGTTCCCTATTGGGCACTTGGACTGTGTAGGTTAACTAGAGGGCATTTGAACTATGTAGGTTACCTAGCGGGCACTTGGACTAAGTAGGTTCCCTATCGGGCAATTGGAGAATGTAGGTTAAGTAGGGGGCACTAAGACTATGTAGGTTACCTAGCGGGCCCTTGGACTATCTAGGTTACCTAGCAGGCATTTGGACTATGTAGGCTCCCTAGCGGTCATTTGGACTATATAGATTACCTTGCGGGCACTTAGACTTTGTAGATTACCTAGCGGGCACTTGGACTATCTAGGTTACCTAGCTGGCACTTGAAATATCTAGGTTACCTAGCGGGTACATGGAGTATGTAGGTTACCTACCGGGCGGTTGGACTATCTAGGTTACCTAGCGGGCACTTGGACTATCTAGGTTAACTAACGGGCACTTGGACTATGTAGGTTCTCTAGCGGGCCCTTGGACTATGTAAGTTCCCTAGCGGGCACTTGGACTACGTGTGTTCCCTAGCGGGCATTTGGACTATCTAGGTTACCTAACGGGCACTTGTACTATGTAGGTTCCCTAGCGGGCACTTGGATTATGTAGGTTCCCTATCGGGCACTTGGACTATGTAGGTTACCTAGCGGGCCCTTGGACTATGTAGGTTACCTAGGGGGAACCTGGACTATGTAGGTTAACTAGTGGGCACATGGACTATGTAGGTTGCCTAGCGGGCACTTGGACTATATAGGTTCCCTTGCGGGCACTTGGATTATGTAAGTTCCCTATCGGGCACTTGGACTATGTAGGTTAACTAGCGGGCACTTGGACTCTCTAGGTTACCTAGCGGGCACTTGGATTATCTAGGTTGACGAACGGGCACTTGGACTATGTAGGTTACCTAGCAGCCACTTGGACTATCTAGGTTAGCTAACAGACACTTGGACTATTTATGTTTCCTAGCGGGCACTTGTACTATCTAGGATACCTAGCTGGCACTTGGACAATGTAGGTCAACTAGCGGGCCCTTGGACAATCTAGGTTAGCTAACGGGCACTTAGGTTATGTAGGTTAACAAGCGGGCACTTGGAATATGTAGGTTAACAAGCGGGCACTTGGAATATGTAGTTTAACTAGCGGGCCCGTGGACTATGTAAGTTTACTAGTGGGCCCTTGGACTATCTAGGTTCCCTAAAGGGCACTTGGACTATCTAGGGTACCGAAAAGGCACTTGGACTATCTAGGTTACCTAGCGGGCACTTGGACTATGTAGGCTAACTAGGGGGCCCTTGGACGATCTAGGTTACCTAGCGGGTACTTGAACTATCTAGGTTAACTAGCGGGCACTTGGATGATCAATGTTAACTAGCGGGCACTTGGACTATCTAGGTTAGCTAACGGGCACTTGGACTAAGTACGTCCCCTAGTGGGCACTTGGACACTCTAGGTTAACTAACAGGCACTAGGACTATCTAGGTTAACTAGCGGGCACTTGGACTATCTAGGTTACCTAGCTGGCACTTGGACTATGAAGTTTCCCTAGCGGGCACTTGGATTATCTAGGTTACCTAGCGGGCACTTGGACTATGTAGGTCAACTGGCGGTCCATTGGACTATCTATGTTAGCTAACTGGCACTTGGACTATGTAGGTTAACTAGCGGACATTTGCCCAGTCTAGGTTAACTAGCGGGCTCTTGCACTATGTAGGTTAACTAGCGGGCCCATTGACTATGTTGGTTAACTAGCGGGCACTTGGACGATATAGGTTAACTAGCGGGCACTTGGATTATCTAGGTTACCTAGCGGGCACTTCGACTATGTAGGTTCTCTAGCGGGCATTTGGACTATATAGATAACCTAGCGGGCCCTTGGACTATGTAGGTTAACTAGCGGGCCCTTGGACTATGTAGGTTACCTAGCGGCACTTGGACTATCTACGTTAACTAGCGGGCCCTTGGACTATGTATATTCCCTAGCGGGCATTTGGACTATATAGATAACCTAGAGGGCACTTACACTTTGTAGGTTACCTAGCGGGCACTTGGACTATCTAGGTTACCTAGCTGGCACTTGAATTATCTACGTTACCTAGCGGGTTCTTGGAGTATGTAGGTTACCTAGCGGGCTGTTGGACTATCTAGGATACCAAGCGGGCACTTGGACTATCTAGGTTAACTAACGGGCACTTGAACTATGTAGGTTCCTTAGCGGGCCCATGGACTACGTAAGTTCCCTAGCGGGCACTTGGACTATGTGGGTTTCCTGGCGGGCACTTGGACTATGTAGGTTCCCTAGCGGGCACTTGGATTATGTTGGTTCCCTATCGGGCACTTGGACTGTGTAGGTTAACTAGAGGGCATTTGGACTATGTAGGTTACCTAGCGGGCACTTGGACTAAGTAGGTTCCCTATCGGGCAATTAGAGAATGTAGGTTAAGTAGGGGGCACTAAGACTATGTAGGTTACCTAGCGGGCCCTTGGACTATCTAGGTTACCTAGCAGGCATTTGGACTATGTAGGCTCCCTAGCGGTCATTTGGACTATATAGATTACCTTGCGGGCACTTAGACTTTGTAGATTACCTAGCGGGCACTTGGACTATCTAGGTTACCTAGCTGGCACTTGAAATATCTACGTTACCTAGCGGGTACTTGGAGTATGTAGGTTACCTACCGGGCGGTTGGACTATCTAGGTTACCTAGCGGGCACTTGGACTATCTAGGTTAACTAACGGGCACTTGGACTATGTAGGTTCCCTAGCGGGCCCTTGGACTATGTAAGTTCCCTAGCGGGCACTTGGACTACGTGTGTTCCCTAGCGGGCATTTGGACTATCTAGGTTACCTAACGGGCACTTGTACTATGTAGGTTCCCTAGCGGGCACTTGGATTATGTAGGTTCCCTATCGGGCACTTGGACTATGTAGGTTACCTAGCGGGCCCTTGGACTAAGTAGGTTACCTAGGGGGAACCTGGACTATGTAGGTTAACTAGTGGGCACATGGACTATGTAGGTTGCCTAGCGGGCACATGGACTATATAGGTTCCCTTGCGGGCACTTGGATTATGTACGTTCCCTATCGGGCACTTGGACTATGTAGGTTAACTAGCGGGCACTTGGACTCTCTAGGTTACCTAGCGGGCACTTGGATTATCTAGGTTAACGAACGGGCACTTGGACTATGTAGGTTACCTAGCAGCCACTTGGACTATCTAGGTTAGCTAACAGACACTTGGACTATTTATGTTTCCTAGCGGGCACTTGTACTATCTAGGATACCTAGCTGGCACTTGGACAATGTAGGTCAACTAGCGGGCCCTTGGACAATCTAGGTTAGCTAACGGGCACTTAGGTTATGTAGGTTAACAAGCGGGCACTTGGAATATGTAGGTTAACAAGCGGGCACTTGGAATATGTAGTTTAACTAGCGGGCCCGTGGACTATGTAAGTTTACTAGTGGGCCCTTGGACTATCTAGGTTCCCTAAAGGGCACTTGGACTATCTAGGGTACCGAAAAGGCACTTGGACTATCTAGGTTACCTAGCGGGCACTTGGACTATGTAGGCTAACTAGGGGGCCCTTGGACGATCTAGGTTACCTAGCGGGTACTTGAACTATCTAGGTTAACTAGCGGGCACTTGGACTATGTACGTTCCCTAGCGGGCACTTGAACTATCTATGTTAACTAGCGGACACTTGCACTATGTAGGTTACCTAGCAGGTACTGGACTATCTAGGTTAACTAGCGTGCACTTGGACTAAGTAGGTTCCTTAGCGGGCCCTTGAACTGTCTAGGTTACCTAGCGGGCACTTGGATTATCTAGGTTAACGAACGGGCACTTGGACTATGTAGGTTACCTAGTAGTCACTTGGACTATCTAGGTTAGCTAACAGGCTCTTGGACTATCTAGGTTCCCTAGCGGGCACTTGTACTATCTAGTTTACCTAGCGGGTACTTGGACTATGTAGGTCAACTAGTAAGGCCCTTGGACTATCTAGGTTACCTAACGGGCACTTAGATTATGTAGGTTAACTAGCGGGCACTTGGAATATGTAGGTTAACTAGCGGACACTTGCACTATGTAGGTTAACTAGCGACCCATAGACTATGTAGGTTTACTAGTGGGCCCTTGGACTATCTAGGTTCCCTAAAGGGCACTTGGTCTATCTAGGTTACCGAAAAGGCACTTAGACTATCTAGGTTACCTAGCAGGCACTTGGACTATGTAGGCTAACTAGGGGGCCCTTGGACGATCTAGGTTACCTAGCCAGTACTTGAACTATCTAGGTTAACTAGCGCGCACTTGCACTATCTAGGTTACCTAGCGGGCACTTGGACTATGTACGTTCCCTAGCGGGCACTTGGAATATCTAGGTTGCCTAGCGGGCACTTGGAATATGTAGGTTAACTAGTGGACACTTGCACTATGTAGGTTACTTAGCAGGCACTTGGACTATCTAGATTAACTAGCGGGCACTTGGACTATCTAGGTTACCTAGCTGGCACTTGGACTATGTAGGTCAACTAGCGGGCCCTTGGACTATCTAGGTTACCTAACGGGCACTTAGATTATGTAGGTTAACTAGCGGGCACGAGGGGTATGTAGGTTAACTAGCGGACACTTGCACTATGTAGGTTAACTTGCGGGCCCATGGACTATGTAAGTTTTCTAGCGGGCCCTTGGACTATCTAGGTTCCCTAAAGGGCACTTGGACAATCTAGGTTACCTAGCGGGCACTTGGACTATGTAGGGTAACTAGGGGGCCCTTGGACGATCTAGGTTACCTAGCGGGTACTTGAACTATCTAGGTTAACTAGCGCGCACTTGCACTATCTAGGTTACCTAGCGGGCACTTGGACTATCTAGGTTACCTAAGGGGCACTTAGATTATGTAGGTTAACCAGCGGGCACTTGGAATATGTAAGTTAACTAGTGGACACTTTCACTATGTAGGTTACCTAGAAGGCACTTGGACTATGTAGATTAACTAGCGGGCACTTGGACTATCTAGGTTAACTAGCGTGCACTTGGACTATGTAAGTTCCTTAGCTTGCATTTGGACTATCTAGGTTGCCTAGCGGGCACTTGGACTATGTAGGTTAACTAGCGTGCCCTTGGACTATCTAGGTTATGTAGGGGGCACTTGGTATATAGGTTAACTAGCGGGCACTTGGACTATCTAGGTTACCTAGCGGGCACTTGTACTATATAGGTTACCTAGCGGGCACTTGGACTATGTAGGTTACCTAGCGGGCACTTGGACAATCTAGGTTACCTAGCTGGCACTTGGACTATGAATGTTCCCTAGCGGGCACTTGGATTATCTATGTTACCTAGTGGGCACTTGGACTATGTAGGTCAACTAGCGGGCCCTTGGACTTTCTAGGTTAGCTAACTGGCACTTGGACTATGTAGGTTAACTAGCGGACACTTGCATGATCTAGGTTAACTAGCGGGCTCTTGCACTATGTAGGTTAACTCGTGGGCCCATTGACTATGTTGGTTAACTAGCGGGCACTTGGAAGATCTAGGGTAACTAGCGGGCACTAGGACGATATAGGTTAACTAGCGGGCACTTGGATTATCTAGGTTACCTAGCGGGCATTTGGACTTTGTAGGTTCCCTAGCGGGCATTTAGACTATATAGATAACCTAGCAGGCACATAGACTTTGTAGGTTACCTAGCGGGCACTTGGACGATCTAGGTTAACTAGCGGGTACTTGGACTATGTAGGTTAACTCGTGGGCCCATTGACTATGTTGGTTAACTAGCGGGCACTTGGAAGATCTAGGGTAACTAGCGGGCACTAGGACGATATAGGTTAACTAGCGGGCACTTGGATTATCTAGGTTACCTAGTGGGCATTTGGACTTTGTAGGTTCCCTAGCAGGCATTTGGACTATATAGATAACCTAGCAGGCACATAGACTTTGTAGGTTACCTAGAGGGCCCTTGGACTATGTAGGTTACCTAGCGGGCACTTGGACGATCTAGGTTAACTAGCGGGTACTTGGACTATGTAGGTTAACTAGCGGGCCCTTAGACTATGTAGATTCCCTAGCGGGCATTTGCACTATATAGATAACCTAGCGGGCACTTAAACTTTGTAGGTAACCTAGCGGGCAGTTGGACTTTCTAGGTTACCTAGCTGGCACTTGAACTATCTACGTTACCTAGCGGGTTCTTGGAGTATGTAGGTTACCTAGCGGGCTGTTGGACTATCTAGGTTACCAATCGGGCACTTGGACTATCTAGGTTAACTAACGGGCACTTGGACTATGTAGCTTCCCTAGCGGGCCCTTGGACTATGTAAGTTCCCTAGCGGGCACTTGGACTATGTGGGTTTCCTGGCGGGCATTTGGACTATCTAGGTTACCTAACGGGCACTTGGACTATGTAGGTTCCCTAGCGGGCACTTGACTATGTATGTTAACTATAGGGCATTTGGACTATGTAGGTTGCCTAGCCGCCACTTGGACTATCTAGGTTAGCTAACAGGCACTTGGATTATTTAGGTTCCCTAGCGGGCACTTGTACTATCTAGGATACCTAGCTGGCACTTGGACTATGTAGGTCAACTAGCGGGCCATTGGACTATCTAGGTTAGCTAACGGGCACTTATATTATGTAGGTTAACTAGCGGGCACTTGGAATATGTAGGTTAACTAGCGGGCCCATGGACTATGTAGGTTTACTAGCGGGCCCTTGGACTATCTAGGTTCCCTAAAGGGCACTTGGACTATCTAGGTTACCGAACGGGCACTTGGACGATCTAGGTTAACTAAAGGGCACTTGGACTATGTAGGCTAACTAGGGGGCCCTTGGACGATCTAGGTTACCTAGCGGGTACTTGAACTATCTAGGTTAACTAGCGGGCACTTGCACTATCTAGTTTACCTAGCGGTCACTTGGACTATGTACGTTCCCTAGCGAGCACTTGCACTATCTATGTTAACTAGCGGGCACTTGGAATATGTAGGTTAACTAGCGGACACTTGCACTATGTAGGTTACCTAGCAGGCACTTGGACTATCTAGGATAACTAGCGGGCACTTTGAGTATCTAGGTTACCTAGCGGGAACTTGGACAATGTAAGTTACCTAACGGGCACTTTGACTATCTAGGTTACATAGCGGACACATGGAAAATGTAGGTTAACTAGCGGGCACTTGGACGATCTAGGTTAACTAGCGGGCACTTGGATGATCAATGTTAACTAGCGGGCACTTGGACTATGTAGGTTAGCTAACGGGCACTTGGACTAAGTACGTCCCCTAGTGGGCACTTGGACACTCTAGGTTAACTAACAGGCACTAGGACTATCTAGGTTAACT